>NC_051155.1:138489772-138594772 GCF_013339745.2 Dermacentor silvarum
ATCCACTCTTGATCAAGGTAAATGCTCTTCGTCACCAAATGAGCATACGGTGTAGGTGGTTTCATTTTGGCCTGTTGTCGGATAGCAAGTGGGCTTCGCTTCGTTAGAGTAAATAATAGTTGCGCTTGAAATGCGGCGTTGTCTTATATCCGTGAAAGTGTCACGCGACACGAAACCCGGTGGTGGGCCGTGCGTACAAGAAAACGGTGTGAACGCGTCAGATCGTTCAGGGGTATGAGTCCTGCGGCGTGTTGAGAGCGTCGATGGTGAAGACAGCTCTGTGGTAGTCGTCATCATCATGCTAGGCATGCGTTTGCGCGTCGTCTTCTCGCGAGGATCATGACATAAGAAACTCATCGATGATCTCCTCATACGAGACCTTGTTTGGCATTGATGATGATTACTAAGTGGAGGCTGCGGGTGACTGCAGCAACCCAGTTGAAATGTCTCTATAGCTGTTGGTTAATGTAGTGCTCTGCGGCATATACTTTAAATCAACTAATCATCTCTTCTTTGATTCTCTCCCACGATTCGTTGGTTTCAAAGATGTGCGTGAGGTAAAACCGAAATGCCTCACCGGTGACGTAGTCATTGAAGTTGGAGACCATATCCCGTTCCGACCATGATGCAGCGGATGCTTGGAGCTCGAAAAAGCGGAACCAGTCCTCCACGTGCCCATCCTCCACTGATCCGGTGTGCTTGGGTATGTCCAAGGCTTGTGGTGATGCGGTCATGATGCTGGTCGGTGTAGGTGGTGGATCTCTGCGCTTGTGGTTCACGGCGTGGTGTTTAATACTTGCATGATGATGTGAGCTCGATGCGGCGGCTGCCAGGTCTTCATCCTGCCGACTTGTGTGACGCGAGTAAGAGGTTGCGGACTGACAAAAACATGGTCGCCCGAACACTGCCTGTATTCTTCGTCTTCCTCATTCACCACTATTGCACCGCAACGTCCTTGTGTGATTCGTTATATATATATATATATATATATATATATATATATATATATTCACAGTGATATGGGTTCTGCCGGAATTTTCGTTAGAGAAGGCGGGCAGCCAATGGCGAACAGCACTTACGAACGAAAAACCTCGTGAATTCAGCCCTTTGTGTAGGTTCGTGTTCCAGCGTATACTCCAGCATCAGTTGGAACGCGAACAAAAAATAACTGATCTGAACGCCTGCTCCGCGTAATTGCGTGAAAGCTAGACGTGTTATCGCTTCATAGCCGGTTCCTATCATGATTAAATACTCCCAAGTGTACGTCTTAGGGTCTGAATTAAGTCACTGTTACAAATGAAGGAGAATCGTGGAAACGGAAACGTTTCTGACTTGTTCGCGTGTTTGAATGTATGACATGTCGACACGCCTGCACAGGTAGCCTTCCTGTTGTGTCTCTTTTTGCCTAAAATCGAGGGTCGTTTCCAAGCTTACCTATATTTATTCTCTGCCTTTTTCGTTCCTACCTTTCTTCCTTCTTCTCCACGATTTCATTCAGGTATACTCATGTTCCTTAGAGCAGTGCTGTCACTGGTTAGCGCGTAACGTAGGCGCTGGTAGGTTTCCTCCGGGTCACTGGCCTGAACTGTAAACGCTCTAGATGCTTGTTACCGTGTATGCTTGCGTTTGTTACTTGTGTATGTTCTGTGCGTCTGTACTGTGTATGACTGGGTCACTTCATGCATCCCTTATGCCATATCGAGTAGCATACTAGGCGTATGACCAGGCAAACATCTCCATAGCCTGTTAAAGAAGTGCCAGCCTTTCTCTCTCTCTCTCTCACAGGCGCTCTTCGTGAGACACCCGTTTGAACGCCTCGTGTCTGTCTACATCAGTAAGGCGCTCAGGACGCGCTCGGAGCTGGAGTGGGCCTTCAAAGCCTACTGGGACAAGATCCCCGGAGTCAAGGCCGATAACCGCTGCCCAACGTTCTCCGAGTTCGTCGACTTCGTGCTGGCGAACCCGGTAGAAAAATGGGACCCTCACTGGTATCCGTACTACACGCGGTGTCAGCCCTGCCTGGTCGACTACGACTTCGTCGGCAAATTGGAGTCGGCGGGCAGAGACTTCCCGCAGTTCTTCGCCATCGTCGGCCTGGATGTAAATGCGACTCAGCTCAGTCACGATAACAACCGGAATAACGTGAGCGGCATCAAGACGACGGACTCGAAGAAGTACTTCGCGCAGCTGTCGTTGGACCAGGTCATGGGGTTGTACGCCCGCTACTTCTATGACTTCGAGTTGTTTGGGTACGATTTCAGGGACTATCTGCTTTAACTGCGCAAAATAAACTACTCGCAAAATGCCAAGGCGCGCGGAGAAGAAAATTCAGGCGTCGATTCACGCATTGTAACGGAATGCCAATCCATTCACCAATGCAGAACCGTAGGAAACATCCACCTTCCAAAAACGCAGTGTTTCAAAGCTGATCGGAGGATTCAGCGGTTGCTATAAGCAAAGAGACGCTTGGAGCATTGGTGGGAAAAAGGCAGGAAACAAGTGGGGGCGGGCTCGTCACAGGCATAGATAACTTTAGGAGGTTTAAAGCGGATAGGTCGAGTGCTAGATAATGATACAGGTGGGACGTGAGTAGCTCACAAAGGCTATAGGTGACTAGTCGTCGCCACCCCAGGCGATACTATTGAAGCTTATCATTATCGTGATTTGTGCACGATTTGTTTCGTTTTGGCTAAAGCTGTCCCGGATTCTCTCATAAGCTTCATACACGCCGCGACGTCTTTTTTTTTTTAGGCCTAACAGCGTCAAAACAAACAGTAATCGCAATAATAATGACAAAACATTGCTGATAATTTGCCCTCAGCGTGAGATTCTCATCTCGCGAGTGCTGTCTTTACCGTTTATTTCTTGCTGTTACTGACGGATAGCAAGTAGCAAAGGCGAATTAGGACCGAAGCCGGCAGCGTGGGCGCTGCCATGTTGTTAGGCAATCACGGATGACCGGCGGAAGCCGTCCCGATTAGCCTGCCGAATGGTACGGAAGCTCGGCAAACTCCGCGCATGCGCAGTTGTGGCAGCTGGTAATGGTAACGGCAGGACGGTAATGCTATGCTATAGCCCCTCAATAACGTGTATACAGTGGAAAGCGGCATGGCTATAATCAGATGTATGTAAAACTTCCATCGAGATGTATGTAAAACTTCCATAACCAGATGTATGTAAAACTTCCATCGACCACAATATATGCGTGTCAGGCGTTGTCGAGGCCGTTCTGTGCGTCGAGTGTGAAGGTTTTGTTTAGAATGCTTTCACCATTTTGTGTCGGAGGTACTGCATATCCTGCTCGTCATGTCAAACGCTCGTGTTTGGTTTGGCTGTCCAGCAATAACGTGAGGGTGCCAGCGCTATTAGTTTAATAAGTTTAAGTGAAAGTTTAATGCGTTTAATAGATTTCAAACCGATTAACGTTTATATTCCCTCGCTCTCTATCTTTCTGTATCACACACAGACACACACTCACACTAATAACGCCAGAGGTGTACCAACTATTTCTCGAGTGGGGGGGGGGGGGGGGGGCAAACCGCAGATCTGATTCTCTCTCTCTCTCTCTCTCTCTCTATATATATATATATATATATATATATATATATATATATATACTTAATTACTATTTTAATAAGTGAAAAAGCGTGCAAATGCATCTGTCAGGAATTTTTATGTGTAACAATAGGCCTATTTCTCAATAACACATGGTGAACCATCGAGGCCCGAAAAATTATTTGAATTTGCATTTATTTCTTGTCGCTATAAAATCTATATGTGATGCAGGGACAAATGGCATTGAGTGCCCAGAGGTCCCTGATCCAACCCAGTAGCTGCAGTGCAGCTCACAAAAAAATTCACATTTGTTGCAGTCAATTTTAATAATTAAACAAAGAATTTTACTTGGTGTTTAAGTCTACAGCATAAATGTAGTCGCTAGTTAAGGTAATAGTACTGTCGAGGTTATACAGAACGAAGTACAATCAACATAAATTACTCTCAATACAAAAAAGAAAAAGACGGCAGAGGTGTGCGAACTTGGTGAATTACAACCCGATTTTTAGTGAAGCTGTTCTTTTTTCCCAACAGTTGCACTAAATGTTTCAGTTTCCTGTAATTACATCGCATACTTTGAAAAGTTACCTGTATATTAGTGTTCCGTTTTAAACGTTGTCCCCGTGTATAATGCTTTGAAGCACTTCTTGCTGGAAATTTAAAAAAGCAGAAATTCATCAATACACATCTTACTTCGTCAGAAAACTTCATTATCCCCAGATATAAACAAGATGCCTTGTTTAGCTCACCGAGGACACCGGAGAAGCAACCTATACGTATCCCGTATGGTGCACGGGAACAAAGGGGAAAACAAGGTTTTAGTAATTATCTGCAACATATAAAGCAGGAAAGTGAGATTTTCGCAACGCATTGCGCTTAAAGTTCTCCCTATTTTCATGGAATTTCAAGTTCATATCTCATGCAATTGTTTTAGGAGCCGGGGAAAGCGACGGTATGACACCCTGGAACACTTCAATATGTAACTTTCTACAAAGGCTTGCAATGAACCTACACAGAAAAAAAAAACATTTATTGCTCGTCACTCAGAATATTGTTTCGTACTTCGAATAAATATTAACACCGTGCCCCGCATAGTCTACTGAGGATACCGGGATCAACAACTAAATGCCATGTATAAAGCATAAAAACTGGGGGAAAGCGAGTATTCAGTAGCGAGTTTTAGAGTACGTAAGCAACCACCGCAGTTCAAATTTTCGGAACACGTCAGAATAAGGTGGTCTTCATTTCTTCAAAATATAAAGTATCTCCTGTTCTTGCTCCTGCCGGCAAACAAGTACAGTATACTGAGTATAGACCACTTACAACGTAACCGCTTATAGTGCAGGAGCGGATAAAGTTTGGTATTTTCAGACTCCCGTTAATTTTCCCATAGCACTCCATGTATACGCATACCGCTTACAGCGCACCCGCGTGAGACGAAATACCGGTTATAATGCGGCTTCCGTCGACAAGGGCGGCAGCGAGCACGCTTCTCAACAAGGTGCGTGCTCTCGGCCGGCGTATGCATTTTTCAATGCAATCAAACTCTCGTTAATTCGGACTTATTTGACCGCACATCAGTTAATTCGGACTACTTTCGGGGCTCGGTGAGCGAGGAGCGCCGTAAATGTGCGACGCAAAAGAGCAAGAACGGCGCTTGCGTCCAACCGAAACGAAGCGGCGGAGTCCGCATCGCCACAGCCATCACTTGAAATCGTACGTGAATGACAGCAACACCGGAACGCTTCAAGCCTATTTGTGTCTTTAAAGCCTGTATTCTTGCGTTTACCGCCACGCATAACATCGTGTTGGCCGTGGGCTTTCGTAACTGCGTAGTCACTATCCACGATCGCGTCGATAGCGGCCGCGGTTTTCTCAGCAGCGGTTGCGGCGAACAGTAGTTTCGTTTTTACTCGGTACGCGCATTGGTCGCGTGCCTAAATAAAAAATGTCACAGTTTCGCCCTAAGGGCGAAACAATGAATGCGATAGCAACACAGCAATGTCATACGAAGTAAGGTGAGCGGCTTTGGTAGCAATATGAATTGCAGTAAGCATGAGCTGATTAAGTAAGCAGGTGTGCTGCGGCGTAAGTATACCGACCTGAAGAGAGACTCGATGACCACGAGAAGGCGCGTGTGAAACGGTGGTGTTGATGAGAAGCGCTTCCCGTGGGCAGCGCGTGCGAAGGGACACACCTGTAGCGCTGCACTGCCGATCCGAGCAGCATTGCATGTGTAGCGTGCGTTGGAAAATGTGGCCCGACTATTACTAACTGAATGAACAAGCGTGGTGTGAGCGCGCACAAACAAACACGAATAGATCACACTGAATGACAGCAGACAACGACTGTCAAAACGCTGGCAGCAAATAATACGCCGCAGCAGGCGAAGGTACGTGCGGTCTATCGCTTCAACGGAAACTGAGCGGCGAATGCACAGCGCATAAAGGTCAGAGCCGTGTGGAGATAAGAGACGGTGCGGGCGAGCGACGAGCGCGGTTGTTGGCAGAGTAGAAGTCCCCCCCCCCCCCCCCCCCCAATCACGCTCCCGCTCCCTCCGGCGCTGGCTTCCCGCTTCCTTGCTTGCGCGTGGGAGATTGAGTGCGTTCGCTCTCCGTGATAGCGCGCGTCCCGCACGCTTCCGCTCGGGCATACGGCGCGCGGCGAAGATTTTATCTATACGGAACCTCACGGCGATGGCGACGCCGACGGCAGAAATCCGGTTGAAGTGTCCATATAATTGCTATCGCAATAAAACTGCGTAGTCGCCAGCGATGATCGCATAGATAGCGACCGCGGTTTCGACTGCAGTTGTTGCAGCGAATGGTAGTTCATTCGTCCAGCCTCGGCACGTTCGTCGGGCGCGTGCCTTCGGCACCGCAAAGTCGCCGTTCATAATCGCGTCGATAGCGGTCACGTTTTTTTCCACAGCGGTAGCGGCAAACAGTTGTTTCGTTTTGACTCGGTGCAAAGCTGTCGAACTTGAAGAGCACCCGCTACATCGCGATTACGTTTTCGCCAGCTCACTGGCGAAAACGTAATCGCGATATGCGCGCGATAGTACAAAGCGTGTCTACATGCTTGGTCTACATGTTTTGCATACGTGCAGGGCTTGAAAATCGTTATTTTGGTTATAGTGCGGTACCGCTTATAGTGCAGATATTCGCGACTCCGGCGACTTACGTTATAAGCGGTCTACATGTAGTAGGGTAGCCCTTATTCAGAAACGGCCTGAAAATGAAATCGATAAAAGCAGAAGTGACACAGGCCTTTAGAAAAAATTCAGTTAAGTGTTCTATTGACATTGAAATGGATCTGCACGTTCGACCGAGGTCAATTTCACGAGCATATCACCTCGCAGACCCTCATGTAATGTCCCGTTCTGGGACCTTTGAGGTATCATGAATAAATGAACGAGCATATAAAACCCTAATCTGTTCTAAACTAGAATATGCCTGTGCTATCTATGACAACCACCAGGTTAATATGATTAATTCCCTTGAATCGGTTCAGAACCGTGCTGCCAGGTTCATTCTCTCTGACTACTCCCATAATACATGTGTCTAAGCCTTAAAATCCTGGTTGTGTCTTCCCTCGCTCACCTACCGCCGCAAAAGTGCTCGTCTTTTTTATTTTTTAGGTTGTTTCATTCGCTGCCCACAGGTAACCAAATCATCATTCCAGCGCATCGTTTCTCCCGCCATACGCATCGCAATGCTGTGTATCTACCACGCGCCCATTCCAATACGTATCAGCGTTCCTTTATTGCGATAGCAATTATATGGACACTCCAAAGCAGATTTCTGCCGTCGGCGTCACCGTGAGGTTCCGTATGACGTCAATGGAGATGAAATCGTCGCCGCGCGATGATGATAAGTGGTTCGTGAGGGAAAGGGAAAGGTTGGCGCTATCTTCTGCAGCCCTTGAGGGAGCACGGCTCAGCGCCGCCGAACGCTGTATGTGCGAGTGAGAGGGCGGGAGGGACGCGCGCTTTCACGGGGAGTGAAGGCACGGCGGAGAACAAACGCGCGTTCTGTGCCGTGCTCCCATAAGGGCTGCAGAAGTAGGCGTCTCTTTCCTCCTTTACAATCACCATATATGTAGAGCAAACGCGCCTTCTTCTGACGCACGAAAGGCCGTGGGGGGGACGGGGAGGGAAGGGAGGCGACGTTTAGCTGCGGCACCAAGTGCCTATTTATATCAGAGACTCCGGCAACAGTCACCAACGCCGCACGCATTTTGTGCGAACGCGGGCAAAACGCCGACGGCGTCGACAACAGTTCTGCGTGTTGCCGGTGCCGCTGCATGTCCAAGTTTATACAGCTGATAAAGCTACTATCATTACTCCGTATAGCTCTCTACAAATTTGCTATCGCAATTGATGCTTCGCCTTTCAGGTGAAACTGCGACAACTTTTTTTTTCTGCACACAGCCCGAGAATGGAATACCCTTCCTTCTGACATCGCCCTCACCACCGACATTTCCCGTTTCAAAACTGATATTGAAGACCATCGTTCAAGTCACGCCACCTAACCTGTCCCACCATTTTTCTACGTGCCCACCCCTCGTGTAATTTCCTGTTCTGGGACCTTTGAGGTGTCATGAAAAAATGAATAAATATACAATAAGTCGTGATTACACAAAAAAATTCGGCAGTTAGACCTGTAAGTGGTTTATTTGATTAGATTTTTGATGGTGATAAGATATATATTTATACTGCAACGCTACGTACAATTTCTCTGGACGGAGATTCAGTATATAGTTCCAGCATTTGATAATCCAACCTTTTCATGCAGTAAGGCACACCCTTCGTTGGGAGCGGCTGATTAAAATACTTTATCCAGACCTCTCCCCTCGCCCGAAGGTTAAATATATCAAGCCGATTGTTTTTTTTTTTTTTTCAAGTATGGTTAGACGGCAATTTTTAACTGCGGGAACTGTCCAGCGCCAGGACTTCTGCGCAATGCAAGCGTGTATATATGGCGAATCTCGCGCGTCGCCTGCTACAGCGCGTCACGAGGAGGCACAATACTCGCTGTCCAAACCGGGGATACGTAGTAAAGAAAAGCATTAATAACGTGGTGACTCTATTAAGAAATAAAATTTAGCTTCAGCAGTAGTTTTGTTGGACTTTCCAGTGTGTAGCCGAAAGTGCCCGCTTTCGAAAGTGGGGGGGGGGGGGGGGGTCAAGTGCCCCCCTGCCCCCCCCCCCCCCCGGGTAGATGCGCCTATGAATAACGCGCGCTTGATGCTCTCTAAAACACACAAATAGATGGCACTTGGATAGCGTATTTACCGATTATTATTTGTGCAGTGAGTGCTTTGTGAATCCACGTGATTATGCTTGTTAAGCGAACCTCTCTTGTAATGCATGCTGCTGTCCTCAAAATTGTGCTTTTGTGTGCGACCCCTTGCTTGCACTTCACGGCTTAACAGCGAAACTGTTCTAGCTAACCGCACAAAGTGGGGCCTGCTGTCGCAAAAGCTCGCCGAGCTGTGACGTCACCGCGCGTTGCCTAGCAACCACCTCGCGGAGCGGCGTGTGCTTCGCCTCCTCTCCGTGCAGTGCACATGTAGCCTTGACATGGGACGTTAAGGAGAGGGAAGGAGAGCATGCACGTGGCACGCGCAATGCTCCGGAGAGGGAAAGAGAAAATGAGAGTGAGATAGAGAGAAATAAATTGTAGCAGCACCAACGAGGCAACGCGCAGAGCTGCTGCCGACGCCGCCCGCGTTGCAGAGCCGCGCATGCGCCGACGCAGTATATATCGATGACGTTACCACGCGTTGCCTAATAACCGCCGGCCCAGGTGCGCGCTCGCTTCGCCCGACACAGACACGGCTCCAGCCTGCCTGCCTGCGTTTGTGGCATGCCAGGAACGCTGTCGCTCGTAGGCGCCGATGCGTCCAGCGCTAGTCACGCGAAATGTCGTGTGATCTGAAAATGATCGCTCGAGAATACCTTCCCTACATGCGTAGTTAAGTTAAACCAAGTTAAGACCTAGCAGAAACCAAGCTAATGCCTAGAAGTAGCAGCCAGTAAGACTTGAGGATTGGCACTTTCGCTGTTCCTAAGCTTTGCACGACCGAGTGCAAACTTGCCAGCTTTTTTGTTATGTGGCTCATCCACGGTACGGCATGTCTTAGAACTTTTTCATGAAGTGATATTTCCACACATAGATGTGTTATAATTTCACGTCCTAATATGTACATACTTAATCACGTTCACACATAACAGGTTTTACAAACGTTACCTCAACCCATCGTTATCAACTTTATGTTTTCGTAAAGAAAAATTCATCGGCCCTTCGCCTCCGTGAAGGGGGTTAACCAGTGAAGCTGAAACGCGTGGCCCCGATATTTATTACTGGGCTAATCCAGAGGGTTCATTAAAGTATTTCTCAATTATAAAGTTACACACGTTCGGCTGCGACGGAGAGAACGGCGTCATTGACGATATGCCGCAGCCCGCCATTGCTGCTTGGGTTCGATGTCTCGAGTTTGCTCGGCGGCGTGGTTAGCAACATACGCCCGCCATTGCCGCTTGCGATTCTTCGAAATTAAATTGCTTCAAAACTAAATATGTCCGTTACGTAAGACAATGAATGGCTCACACCCCCTTAAGCAATGGCCCATATCCCCGTAAACGCGGCCTCCTCATTACGACGACAGAAGAGAAGTGAAATTCTTTCTGGGGTTTTACGTGTCAAACCAATTCTGATTATGAGGCACGCCGTAGTGGAGGGCTCCGGATTAATTTTGACCACCTGGGGTTCTTTAACGTGCACTACAACGCAAGAGAAGTGAAATTATAGGCTGGAATGATGAGCAGAAGACGACGACGACGAACGCGGGAGCATGAGGGCGTGCAGAGCACGAGCTCAACTCGAGGGGCGCCAACGAGCCAGCTGCGGAAGAAGACGATGATGCTCGAGCCAATGCCGATGATGATAGTTCTCTGTACACAGGCGATTTTGCCTAGCCATATACGATTTCGCCTAGACATATAAAGCTTCGCTTAAAAAAGAAAATGCAGAGAGAGGGTAGAAACAGAATGGTTTTGTTCATAAAGTTTAGGAAGATATGAAGTTGATTGTGTCTTGTCTAAAATATTTATCCTATGATCATCGTCATCTGTGTGCCGTGCAGCACTGTATAGGTTATAATTTGGCGGACTCTAAAGATCCACTCCCAAGACTATAGCAATAAAGGTTTTCTGCGCGTGTCCCACCACAGAAACTCTGTGGTATACATGCATTCTTCTTATTAGTCTTATTCATTTTTTTATTAGAAGAACTCTCACTGCTCATAATGACTCGATAACTGCTTCAATGCCGTAACAGGCTATAACTTCGCTTCTTTTCTCTAAATTTCTTCAATAATTCAACCATTCCTTGTTCTGAGACCCGCCGTGGTTGCTTATAGTGGCTATGGTGTTGGGCTGCTAATTAAGCATGAGGTCGCGGGATCAAATCTCAGCTACGGCAGCCGCATTTCGATGGGGGCGAAATACGAAAACACCCGTGTACTTTGATTTAGGTGCACGTGAAAGAACCCCAGGTGGTCCAAATTATTCCGGAGCCCCCACTACGGCCAGCCTCATAATCAGATCGTGGTTTTGGCACGTAAAACCCCACAATTTAATTTTGTTCTGAGGATATTAGCGACTGGTAAGTTGAAAAAAAATTTCGATCCTTAAAAATCAAATTAAGAGAAAGCCGTCCTTTATCTAAAAATTCACTCTAATTTCCCCAGCGTTTCATTAAAGTTTTACATACGTCCATCCATCCCCAACGTAACCAGTGCTAGTTGGTGCTTTCTTTAATGTTTAATATAGCTTTATAGGTCATCACGAAACCGCTAATGCCACATGGTGTTATCAGCCAACATTGGCCAAACAAGGGACGCCTCAGACTGACGAAGAAAAGTCCACTTGCCAAAACGTTGGCTATATATTGGCGGCGTTTGAATATCACTTCCAATCTCGTGCTTTGAGTGAACGCCGTGTCTCGTTTGGATAAAAGTCACCTGGATCGCACAATCAAATTAAACACTCTTGGAGTCGTGCAACCTATCCTGTACCTTTGTAGAGCTTCTTTAGAAGTCCGTGCTTGCGTTTATTAACGAGGTGGTTCAGGTATTCAGGTAGATCGACGATCTGATGAAACAGCAGCATTATACGATAGCGTACGCCATGCGCAAAAGCTCGAACGGGCGCAGGTGATTGCGAAGGGCTGTTTGGTTCGTGTCGTCACTCAGAGTTCCAGTCGCGCACACAAATACGCGACGCACTGTCAGACCAACGCTACTTCCTCGCAATACACCTGCCTCTCGTTCGCGGCACGCTCGGTTGTTCGTTATATCAGCGGGGAGGCGAGCAATTTTCATCAGAGCGCCTTATCTACAACCCGCTCAGGCTTGTATTGGCTCTCGATTCGCGCGTAGTACGCAGTAGCAGCCCGCGATAGTTCCGTGCAGCGCTGTGGATGCTAACGGACGCCTGGAGCAATCATGGATGGCAAACACCTCGAGCTGTCTGTCCGCTCTTTGTCATCCCGCGCTTCGCAGCGCGCGCAGTCTTGGCCCCGCTGTACGGAACTACTGAGACACAGCATAGCGTGAGCGGGTGTTGGGTGAGGCGACGAGACGCAGCCCGCGTCGCAGGGGAAACCGGGTTTCGAGGTTTTTCACTTGAGTAACTCGCAACGCATCGAGTCGCGCGCTCCGGGGTGGCGCAAGCGCCGCGGTCGGTCGCCGAACTCCGCGCGTAGTCGCGAAAGGATCGCACGCACTCGTGCCCGGCGCTGCCCCGGCTACCGCGGCAGCGGCGGCCTGCAAGTCAACAGGAGCACTGTGTCAAGGTGGCGCGCGCGAAGCCTGTCGCCTCCGGGCTCGCGCTGCGCAGGTCGAGCGGCGGATCGCGCTGCTGGACGATACACAGGCAGTTCCGTGTCGTGTGTACAGAACTCAGAAATCGATGAACGAGACACTAAGTGATAGCGTTAGGTTAGACGTGGATTGGTGCACCCTATCTCCGAGAACAAACAAATAGGCTGTAGATTTTTCTAAGAGCAGACGAAAGAAGAGGTGCCTATATTAATAATTGAAAGCATCTTTCTGTCTGTCTGTCTGTCTGTCGGTCGGTCGGTCGGTCGGTCGGTCGGTCGCTGGTTGGGCTTCGCCGAGGAGTTTCGCATTCAATAAAAAAAATTGAAGGGCGTCCTGAAGCAGGATTCAAACCTCTAGCTGCCCCATAGTGCAGCAAACCGATGATCTAACCATTAGGCCACCACCACTTATTTTTAAATTATTGCCCGTTTTTATAAAACAATACAAAGTACAATAGTTAAAAACGAGTCAGCCTATCCTTGCCGCAACCAGATTAAAATTTCTTCAATACAACCAAATCGTCAAGTTCTGTAATTCAATCAGGCGGTTGAGGCTACAGGACCCTATACAGGTTACAGGGCCCTATACACTTCTCTGTACTGCACAACACTTATTAATAAGCTTCGATGTACTGAGCATACAACGACATCAGCATGTACAACCTGCATACGTGTGTTCCTCCTGCTGTGGAGGCCAAGGAGCATAACTTCATCATAAGGTATTTTCATGATATCAAGTGGTAGAAACCTGATGGCGTACAGATTGAGTGGTAGCACTGACACAGTCTCTAGGATAAGGGGAACAAAATGTTTCATAGAGTTTTACATAAATGTCAGTAAAGCCCAAACATAAATACCTTCTTCTTCAAATTACATACAAACAAACTTCCAATGAATATATGACTGAGCGAAAAAAGGTCTCTTCGTACCCTGGACGACCAACTGTCTACCCTGTAAAAACACCTGAGACAATTGAGCATGATTTTTTTTTTATGAATGCTGGGAGCCAGTCTTTCACCGGAACATTCCACCGAAGACTAGTAAAGTTATGCCATCACGGCAAGCACACTTCTCTCGTGCCAACGAGAGAAGTGTACTTGCCAACGAGAAAGCTTCGCTCCACATAGATTTCCCCATGTGCGTCGGATCTGCGCAAGTTTCTTAGAGCTATAGCTTTTTTGGCTTTTTGGCAGTGACAGTCTACGATGTACAAATGAGTGGAGTTTGCTTATGACTCATATTGGCGATTACTGTGCACATTCTGATGTGTGCCGCTGATTTTAAGCTTGGCCAGTAGAAACTTACATTTTGTTTCGAATGCCCTAGTTTTGAGAAATTGAGACATTGTCGCAGATGCACGTGGTATCTTTTCTTAGTTTTACAAGATCGCAGCCAGCAAAAACCTGGAGGGCCAGGTTGACTCCTTCCATAAACGACCATAAACATAGAAACCACAAGGTGAAGTGGAAGAGACAAAGAAGCGTATCGCTTTAAAGTTTAAATTCTGGGGATCATGAGGTACGCCGTATGTGGGGGACTCCAGATTAATTTTGACCCGCTAGGCTTTTTAACGGGCACTGAATGCACGTTTTAACGTTATTAGCATTGTCTGGAAAGTTCACCCAGTTTATAAACCTATGTATCTATGTACTATCGACCAAAAAAAGTTTACGCACCAAGAGATCTGACAAAAGGCTGAATATCTGCGCAGCCTCAAAAACGCAGCCGCGTATTCCCATTTCCAGCCTCTAATGGTATATGCGAACGACATTGTGATGTACGGTTTTACTGGATATTTTTAAAGGCTGCTCGGATATTTAGCGTTTTCTCAGATCCCGTGGTCTATAAACTTTTTTGGTCGATAGTACTTATGCATGTATATCCACGCCTAACACCTTTCCCACCAAAAATGGGTCGTGCTGCTCGACCTCATTATCATCGGGAGTAGTACTAAACAACTCGTTGTACTGACTTTCGAACGGTAAAATAATTCCACTTGTATATGTCACTAGGCTTCCGTTAGAGTATATGTGTGGAATCACCCTAGTAATTGCAAAGATGTTCATTAATCAAAGCTTGACGCGTCTGTTGTTTGGAATGCAATGTCCGCCTGTTCCGAGATGGAATACGAGCACCTCTGTAGCGGATGGTATCGTAATTTTGGAGTTGACATTTTATATTTTCGATCATACTGCCTGGAATTTCGCATTCCAATTTATAACGGTTGCAGAGGCCTTTTAGGAGTGTTCTTTTTTCATTCTTTCTGTAAAATGATTTGACAGCTTTAAAAAAAAAAAACGTTTTGAAAAGGAGACTCTTCCACAGTCATTTTGCAAAAACCACACAGTTGTAATTCTGAAAACGTCTGGCAGAGAAAAACTGCGTTCTGTTGAGGACTACAGGCCAATAAGGCTGTCAAACGTCGACTATAAAATATTTGCAAAAGATTTATCTATTCGGTTACAATTGGCGATGGCAATTCTCAATGGTTTTTATCAGACGGGTGGGAATTATGGTCGCTCCATACAAACCAATATACATATCGCTAGCACGGTTCATCAGTATTGCTACGGTTGTGAAGAGCAGCTTGAAGTGCTCCAAGTAGACCTCGCTAAAGCCTTTGATCTTGTCGGTCATTCATATCTTTTTTTTCTTCCTGAACACGCCAACGTTGGTTCTATGGTGCTTCAAGGCGTAAAGCTTTGTTATAAACCAATGTTCGACTCGTTTAATTCTTGATAGTCATCTCTTAAAACCCGTTTCTATTTACTTTTCTGTAAATCAAGGCTGTGGTATGTCCCCACTGTTATTTACTCTTTATCTGGAACCGCTGTACATGAGCATAATGCACTCAAGTTGTAACCATAGATTCAATATATTGGGCAATGAAGTTAAAGTATTAGCTCACGTATATGATCTGGCATTCTTCTGCACGGATAAATGCAGTGTTAAGGAGTGGTACCTAAAACACAGAAATTCGGTATTGTATGAGGAGCTCGAATGAACTCCTCTAGAAGTTTAGGCGTATGGTTTGGCTCACGGTATTATACGCCGAACCAGTTAGGAGGAACTGAATGTACTCGTGTTCCGCCAGTGTATACATCGGTGTGCCGCTAGACGCCTACAGGACATATACGCACATTACTGGAACGAGAGAGTCCCCGTACTTCAACGTCACGCTCAAGCATTTGTTCAACACCGCCTTTCAATTTTTGGGAAAGCTGAAGCTTGCAATACATTTTTGGCAACGTAACTTTACCGTGTATTACAGGTTATTCACTGCGCTAGGCCTTGTGTACAACATTATTATCAAGTTTTCGCAACGTTTGTATGGTCCTCCACTTGTGAATCAACGCAACGTGACAACTGTTTAGACCGGTTAGTTTAGGCGGACTGGGATTAGTGCACCTCTATCTATATGGCACAGTTTCTCGCTTCTTTTGAAATGCATAAGTATTTCTATTTTTACCCAACGAAAAAACCCGTCCACCCGTCCATCCGTCCGTCACCTAAGACGATCGCTATCAAGATCGGGCCCGCAGCAGTGAGCCAATTGACCTTCGTGCTGCCTCTCGCTTCAACGCGACCTAAGCGGCGAGAACACAGCACACACGAAGCTATCAGCACTCGGCGTACTCTGTCCCCATTGCAGAACGCTTCCAAGATAGAGCCCGCGCGGTCGCGCCATACGCAGCCACTGCGGGAGTACGGTTAACCACGGTTGATAATGGTTCGCATCGAGAGGAGGCAGCGTCATCGACCACGTCTACGTACGAGGGCTACCAAACGTGACACTGTTCAATTACGTACCGTAATACAGCACGCATCGGCCAGCACTCATATTCCACAAAGCAACGGCATCATCCAAACGCGCCATCATATAACATGAGTGAACATTGCTACTACTCGCCTCTTCTTCGTCGTCCCACGCTGGTCTCGGTTAACATTACGGTGTTGCAACCGCGCTTCCCCATTTCACGATTCTCTCGCGGTGTTTTTTTGCAGCTATACCAAACACAGCAGCACACGACAACGAAACAGCATCTGATTAGAAGCAAATGCTTACGCATCATTTAGATAACTCCCACAGGATATTCTGCGTGTAATTTTTTTTCTTTCTTTTATTCATGCTTTTCCTACCCCCCTTTTACCGGTCAATATACGTATATTCTCGTCTTCCAAGTCAAGATGTACTCAAAACAGTTCGCAAAATGTATATTTCCCCTAACTCAAAAACATTCTTTTTTAAACTTATTCTGAAACCTTGCCAGTGAGAAAATGGTTGCAAAGAACAGTTACTTTCGTTTCGTCGGTTAACTGCCGTCTATGTCATGTGCCGGAGACAAGTGAACATTGTTATAAAAGCTGCAACGACGCTATTCACTTTCGGGATATACTTCAGCTAATTCGGAAAAAGGACTTCACCATCCACCCCCACTGCGCGATCGCTGTTTCCAACTTAATTGTGATGACGAATAATTTTGATATTTCTTATTTCTAATGGGAATGCACCGCTTGTAGAAAACGCGTATGCAGGATCGTAGCACAAAACCAATCATATCTTCAAGAATTCATTTTGCTCGAATAGCTATCCATCTAAAAGACATTTATGATGAATGTGACATTACATACATCGGACTGGTACACCATCTTGATGAGGTATTTACCCTTGCCAACCTTCTAGCGGGTAGTATTCTTTTGAAGAACTCCCTGGAAATGTGAACGGCGTGTTTTGTGGTGACTCTTGAGGGTGTGCATTAGTACGTGGTTAACGTCACTAGTTTAAACATGTAGTGCTGGTATCACTGCGCCATAGCGTCTGTGCGTCTGAGCATCAATGGCTTGTTTATCAAGTGGTGCTTCTCCATGATAATGTGTGTACTGCCATAAATACCACGAAAGAACGAAAAAGAGTACGCGTTGTATTTGTAATAAATACCATGAAAAAAAAACATTTCTGGCCTAATGGTTAGATCATTGGGAGGTGGCAGTGGGCTGCCGCCTCCTGCTGCCAGACGTGCTGAATCCTGCTGCCAGACGTGCTTATTCTACTTCTTCTCTCTTTTGTTATATACGCGACAAGCAGACCGACCGACCAAGGCGAAATTGTGAGATGATAGACAAAGAAAGCTTTACTTTAAAAAAAAATTGCTGACTTCAACAGCTATATTCTGTGAAGCTGACTGTGCAGTTGACTATGCTCTGTGCAGCTCTCATCATGAACTTCATCATCTTACCCCCCCTCTTCCCCTCTTCGCATCATATCTCTGTTGCTCCCCCAAACCCCTTCCCTAGCATGGATTGGAGTAGCAGACCAGAAGCACTTCACTCAGGCCGACTTCTCCACCGAAAGGTGGAGAGGTCGGCCTCTTCAAGCTGTGAACCTCTTCAAGCTTCTCCCTTCAAGCTGTGAACTAAGTTTACGGCGACCGCAGCACGTAACCAACACTGCCTTCTTTTTAATAATATGTTTTGTGTGTGTGTGTGTGTGTGTGATGAGTTCAGAAGCTCTCTTTTTACACTTTTCATAAAGAGTACATTCGCAGTGTTGGATTTTTTTTTTTTTTTTGCATGTGTGCACTGAGTCTATAAACTCTCTTGTCCGACATCTCACGAAGGATACAGTCGCAGTTTTTCCTTTGTTGCGCTTGCATACCTGCGCGTAAAAAAGTGCTATAAAGAGTTCCCTGCAGATGATAACTAGACCGAGTTCGTAGGCATTCGTGAACATGGGTTCACTGTTTGCTAGCAGAACACCCTACATCTGCTGGGGTTGTTACCTGCTTTTTTTACAGCGAAGCTGGTAGCTCTACCACCCAATGGGTCTGTCGTGTCCGTGGGCAAAAACTCAACCAATCCGCTGGAGGCGCGCGCTACGTGGACTGCTAGGCTCCTTGCAGCACCATCAAATGGCTCTCGCCTGCTCCGAGTAAGCGAGTTACCGCGGTCATCGAGCGAGATGAGTTCATGTCTACCGGTGCGCGCGCGACACCGTGCTTGTCTATTTAGTTAGTAAGCGAATGTTTACAACTTTATACGGCCCATTCAACTACTTTGCTTGCTTCGTATAGCTCTCTACTAATTTGCTATGGCAATCGATGGTTCGCCTTTCGGGCGAAACTGCGACATTTCTTACACACGTGTCGGTAAGTTAGAGCAGTTATTCAGTTTTTGCCATGACCGCTGCAGATCGTGTCATAGGTATCTAATCGTCATTCTAGCATAGTTATCCTGACATACAATCATATCTAACAACCACTTCTGAAAAATACGGACATTTGATACCAATTACAGCTATTGCGCTTTCACGCACTAGCAAAATCTACCTGTCGGGCAAATTGCAAAGTAAAACTAGTATTACGTTCACGCTAAAGCGAATAACAGCTTTGCAAGGAACCAAAGAAGAAAGAAAATCTTTTCTTTCTTTTGAAACACAATTTCTGAAAAGCAATTTCATCAATGACGAAATTGCTTTTCAGAGGCGCATCTACCATTTCCAGGCAACATCTGTGAATAAGTATACCTGATGAGGAAGAAGTATACGAACAAGGAAAGCAATTCGAGTTGGTGGAGAAGAATAAAGAATGCGCAGCGCCCCGTCTTTGTATACGCAAGCCACGTGCACACACATTTGCGCATTCGCGTAGACGAGGCAATGACCCAGTGCGACGCAACAGCTGTCCTCCCAGTCGCTGTAATTTTCTGCCGTCACATATCTCACCACCAATGTTTAGTAAGCAGCTTCTTAAAGGTTCACTCGAAACACTCAGCGAAGGTCGGAAGGGGGGGAGGGGGAGAGGGGGTCAGAAAGGACGACCAAGAGTGAGTGCTGGAGAGTCGTGCACACAAACGTGATGGCAAGGTTTCCTTCTTGATGCGCAGCAATTAACCGCAGGTATACATACCGACCCTGGCCACTCGGGGACGTTCTATCCTTGATAGAGGTTTAACCTTGAATCCGGTATAAGAGAAAGCCTCCCCCTGACACCCCCACCCCCCACCCCAAGCAGGCATCGCGTACTACGTGTCTCGTCACACGCAAGCCACCTGTAGGATCCCTTCGTACCCACCTACACAGGGAAAGGGACCACCGTATATATGACTTCGAGCACGTCTTCGTGACACTTAGCGCATAGCGCGTGGCGTCACCGTCGCTTCCCACACGCGAAGAAACGCCGAACCCACGGCCGGCTATATAGGCTCGGAGTCTGGGAAGAACGTCTATTCTTTCGCCTCTATATATGTAAGGCGTCGTGAAGTGAAGCGCTTATTAAACACCCGCTGATTGTCTCAAGGCCGAGGGAATCCCTTCAAACAAAAACGTTCGCCTACCCGCGGTTTCATTATTGTTCTCGGGGGTCTCGTCAACCTTAAGCTTTCCTTCCTCCTTTTGTCAAAAAAAGAAAAATGAAAGAAAGAAAAAAGACACAAATAAAGAAAAAGGAATGTATGTGGCCTCCGCTGCGCGTCTATCCTCTGTGCCCTGCAATTTCATTTTGCTTCACTTTTTTCTTTGCGCGATATCGCGGTCTCACCTTGGGGATAGGGGGCGGACGCGCAACTGTGCGCCAGAGGCGGCGGTTGTCTCAGTTAGGCTAAATTAAAGAAAAAGAAGAAGAAAATGGAGGAAGAAAGGAAGCGCGGCAACGGACGGGGGTAGTTGTCTTTGTTCGCTGTAGTGTATAGCATTTGCTGAAATGTTATTCATTTGGGATTGCACACACTTATCGCGTGGTTGCATCTGCTGAATGCTACGCGAGATTTCGTTCTGTATCTCGCTCCAGAAATGTCGCTGAGGTTTAAATGGACAAAGCGTATTTCGATGTTGTTTCTTTATTGCGTTCATCGGCGATGACGTAATACGTAACGACGGGCACACTTTTCTCTAGAATGCTGTACAGCTCGAGATTTATCAACAGGCCGAGAAGCACCACACGACTTGCCACCTTATTAAATACGAAGCATTTCTTGGCGAACATTTGTCACATTGAGTCGTGTCTATCTATCTATCTATCTATCTATCTATCTATCTATCTATCTATCTATCTATCTATCTATCTATCTATCTATCTATCTATCTATCTATCTATCTATCTATCTATCTATCTATCTAACCGCCTACGTCTTGGTGCTCTCCAGGTCGTTTCGTTAACTCGATATGTACCAAAATTGGCATAGTATAACGAGAGTGTATGACGAACATAAATGATAGGTCATGACATGAATGTGATGACATGCGCAGCCGCCTAAAATGACAATGACCCAGCGAAAAGCCACTGAAGTGGGTTCTGACGTGGGGACTAAGTGAAGGAAACACTAAAGAATGATGGTAGAAGTCGTACTCATGACCATGACTCAGCCAAAATTGACAATGACTCAGCGAAAAAGATTAACATTAAAAACCAATGGAATGGGTTCGGATGTGGTACTAAGTGAAGGAAAAGTGTAAATGTTGATGGTCGAAGTCGTGGTATTGAGCATGACTACGGCTTTCGCCTTAAGGTCTCTTAGGCGTATCTAAAGAGACTCCTGAGGACTCATGAGATGAATGTCATGACATGCGTGTCATGTAGGTCATTAAACAGCCGCCTACAGCTGGTAAGCATGGGGCACACTGGGTTTCGCATAACATCGATTCCCACAGGGTGTGGGATCTGCCGGCTTTTTTTTTTTTTTTTTTGAAGGAACATAAAAATGAAACGAAGAGAACGTCCACATCTTGAAGACAGACTGCAACCTTGAGAATAGATGGTCGCGCTTTTCAAGTCTAGTTGACAGAACGACTCGGACTTGCTGCAGACAAACATAGGAATGTTTAGGGCAGAACATCGCTCAGTGAACGGCATATTCTTCTAGTAAATCGATGCAAGCAGGTTAGCAACATAAAAGAAAGAGAAAGAAATAACAGGGAGAAAAAATAAATAACTATGTCAGAAGTGGGATTCGAACCCACGCCCGGAAGACCGGACTGCGACCTGAACGCAGCGCCTTGGACCGCTCGGCCATCCTGACAGAACGGATTGCATGTGTCAAGCGCAGCTGTGCCAAGCTTTTTGCTCGAAACTTATTCTGCCTATAACAACAAAGTGCGCCGGGAAAGTTAACTTTGAATACTGACATGCATAAAATATAATAAATAATATTAAAATAAGGTAAGGAAGGAGCATGATATTAGGCTGCCAACCTCGCAAGTCAACCTCTTCCGACACCGCCCCACCTTCGGCATCCACCTACGCGTTAACTCTTGAGAATTAAGCCTCACATGGTCACCGGAGCTTCCAACTTTTTATTTTTATTTTTGAAATAAACTCCTTTTGTAAGTATCTCTCTCCAGAGCACTTGATTGGCGTACTGTCGGGAGCATAGTACAATATGACATCATCTGCTCGGATCGAAGTACTGGGCTCAGTTGATCTGCCTGTGTGGGAAAGCATTCTCTCCTAAAAGAATTGCGATTCCTATTCACCATGATCCGCTTTTGATTTCCTTCCCATTAAGCCTGTTCCACCAAATTACTAAGGCAGGGACCTTTCATCACTGACATAAGCCGTTTAAGGAGGGGTTCCTGCTTTGTCGTGGTTTTGATTTGCGTCAATACAACCGAAAGACAGGGGTGCACGCATATTCCGAATTTTAAATAGCAGTCAACTTCTGTTTGCTATTCCATACAGATTGGATTCGTGAAACTGCTGTTCGGAGCTCCCGAGTATTCCTTCCTGCCCTAATATAAGGGATAACGACTTTTATTGGGAGTTTAAAGAGAGAAATACCGGAAGAAGTGGTGATTGCTCCTAATGATTTTACAAGGCGTGTGTGTGTGTGTGTGTGTGTGTGTGTGTGTGTGTGTGTGTGTGTGTGTGTGTGTGTGTGTGTGTGTGTGTGTGTGTGTGTGTGTGTGTGTGTGTGTGTGTGTGTGTGTGTGTGTGTGTGTGTGTGTGTGTGTGTGTGTGTGTGTGTGTGTGTGTGTGTGTGTGTGTGTGTGTGTGTGTGTGTGTGTGTGTGTGTGTGTGCGCGCGTACTTGTGTGTCTGCCTGTTTGCGTGTGTGTGCGTGTGTGTGTGGGTGTGTGTGTGTGTGTGTGTGTGTGTGTGTGTGTGTGCGGGTGTGTGTGTGTGGGTGTGTGTGTGTGTGTCTTCGGCGCACACGCGTCACCATTTGGGAATTGTTGACTTAAGACGCAATTTTTTGTTGAAGGTAATCCTTTTGCAATGTCACAGAGTCGCTTGAAGCCACAAGGACGAAGCTTAGGCAATTCCATGTACTTCCCATGATTCCCATGCTGTCTGAACTGCCGTACTTTCAGCTCCCTTAAAACCCCTATATATAAAAAGTAGCGCCAACCACTTTCCTCCTCCTCCGTTCCGCTGTCGTGCTCGGCACGGCCAGCGCGATCGAGGCGCGATATCGACAGTGCCTACGTCGGGCCTGCCGTGGCCGACGACAGCTAACGCGCTACCAGAGGAAATCCGCGGAAAACTTCGATCGCGCCCTGCGGAGCAGTTTTAGATGCGAGAGCAGCTTATGCTCAGTGTCCGTTCTGCGGCGTCCGCACCGATACTGCGCATGCGCAACTCTCCCTCATTCTCCCCTATTACGCAGGTGTGCGCTCTCCTCCTCCCCTCTCCGCCACAGGTGCGGCGCAGCAAATCATTGCATATAACTCTCTCTCCCACTCTCTCCCTCTCTCTCTAAGGGTACGCCGGTAGGCGGCGCAAGTGTCGCGGCGCAGTATAAAGCGCGCGTTCGCTGTGCTTCCGTCATTCTCTCTCTATGCAACGATGTGCGAAACGCTATGAACAACGTCAACGTCGGCGCTAGTTGCAGCGGCAGCGCCACCGCCGCGGAGCAGAGGAAGGCTCGGGAAGCCGAACGTAAACGTCAGCGTCGGCAAGCGGATCCCGAACTTCGGGATCGTCTTCAAATACCGCGCACCGACGCTAGGAATCACGTACGATCTCTAAATAAAGACGCAACAACCCCGTAAAAACGTCTCATCTCTTCCCAATACATTCTCTCACTCTAACTTTCATTGGGTTGTGTTACCAAGTGAAACGAAATGGAAACTCGATGCGCACCCCCCGCGATGCTTTCGCATCCTACCATGGTTGCCCATAGGGTGAGATGATGTGATTTTTGAGGTGCAATTTTGCTTCGTCAGTCAGTAACCGGCCTTAAAAATGCCGTTTTGGATGTAGCAACGCGACGGTGCGAGACGGCGCGAATACCAAGTGTGCAGCAAGCGTTAGCGCTCGCCGGATGGTAAACAACAACAAAAAAAAAGCATTTCGCCATCGCCTTGTCGGTTGAGGCAATTTAAGGCGCAGCAGCATGCCATCACAACGAAGTTCTTGTCCCTGACACGCTTGATCAGTTTGTACGTAGAGCACTTTCGTCGCACAGGCCCGAGAATGGCAGTCGGAGCGCGCTGGAAAGTAAAAAATATACAAAAGTGCCACGTATGCTTCCACGTGACACGGATTGGCCAATGGGGGAGCGGAGGAGGCTGGGGCGACTGGAGGAGGTGAGGAGGAAACGCCGAGGTGAGCGCGGTGGCGGCAAGATCTAAGAATGGTGCTACTTTTTATATATAGGGGCTTTAAGCTCCCGTAGACATTAGCGCTGCAATCGCCTGTGGCAATTTTCGTTGGCAGGCCTCTGAGATCGCGCCAGCACAATCACGGAGGCCATGGTCCACGCCACTCGTATACGAAGCTGCGTAGACGGAAAGCAAACGCGCGGAATGAAAGCGCAAAACGCATCAAGCAAGTCATAGTAGAATAAGTTCAGTAGTGCGGGCTTAATACACCAAGCCATACTAAGCGTTGCATGGATCGGTTTCTTACACTATAAACGCGATTTAATTATATTTTGTTCGAAATTATAAGTAAACTTATCTTTAGAGTGTGGTGACTCGAATGAATAATAATAATAGGGAGGGCCAAATTGGTAACGTCTCCCGGCCTGTATTCACGAAAAGTTGTCATGCTAGAGTTGTTCGTGAGAGCAAATTCCAGCCATTTCTGACGCTAGACGTGATATAAATAGCGAGGACAACCAGCCATTTGCAAAGAGCCCTATAACGGATGAAAAGCTTTGCAAGTTTGGCCCCTCGTCTGTGTGTGCTGCTTGCTACTGGCGAAACCCCTTTCTCTGATATGTCCCACACTACAATTGATTGGCGCGTGTTCTTACGCAAAAATCATAGAGTAAGAGCGTTTTTGCAAATTTCGGCCCGCGTTCATCTCTGTCTACCTGTCGCACACAATGGTTTTGCGTGGAAGTGGGATCTTGGCCTGAAATAATGTAACGATCGCATTCCAATTTCTCTTTTTCCTTTTTGCGTTTCGTCGATGGTCAGACCAGTGCTCCGGCTACGTCATCACCAGGATCGGTCAGTGGCGAGCGGTGTATGATGATAAAACAATAGAATTGAGCGAACGGAATTATTACGTGTCCTAAGGCAGCACCGCTGTCAAACAAGATGGCCACCGAGAACGAGTCTTCCATTATCGCCAACATTGGCTGCATATCCCGACCTGTGTTTAAAAAACAGCAGAAAAAGAGAAATGAAGTTAGAATTTCATGCCAGCCAATGGTCATGGTGTATCTTTTATTGCTGAAAGCGGTCGGTCAATATAGAAAGGCAAAAAGAACGATATGATGAATTGGGCCTCTGATCGAAGTGCACGAATGACTAGTGAAACTATACGGCTAATGGCGCTCGCAAAATCGATTTTGCCGTGAGACAAAGAAAAGGCGAGAATACGAAAATACATTGTGACTGCCGAAATCTAGCCATGAGGGCAAGCTACACACGGTGACCGTGATTGTTCCCTCGTGGTGTGTATTCATTGCTTATCCTCATCTGAAGCACTTGTTTCTTCGAAAGTTCAAAGCAGGACAAAATCCTCTTCCAGAGGGAGACCTGAAGTCACATATAAAACCATGGCATTGTTTGAGCTGAGTGCCCTGCGCAGGTTGAAAAATATGCGACTTGCAAGGATGCCTCGCGAAAACTAACCCATTGAAGTTGAAACAACTTTTTCTATTTTTTTTTTTTCATTTTGCCGTTGTTGTCGCTGATGTTGTCTGCACGGCGCAGAAAACAAGCAGTCAGGAACAGCACATCTAAGGCCCACACGGATATCAGTACAGAAAGCTAAACTGTCGCTTCAGACTTATTGCTCCCCGCTGAGAACGCCAATATGAGTTGTGGAACATAGACATAGACGTTCGTGAACCACAGACGAGCTATACACAAGCGAAAACATAGAACAGTCGCTCACTCTCGACGAATTTCTACAACGACCTGTTATCGCCTCCTCCCTGCAGGCTCACCTTCTGTCTCTCTCTTTGGGACCGTGGGTACGCGGGTTCGTACCCCGCCTCGGCAAGGAAGATTATTTTCTTTCATTTCTTGATAGTTTCTTGATACGAACTACAAACCACAAGTTACGGCTGGCTTAAACAGCTTCGCTGTTGAAAGGAAAGCCATCATGCTTTGCCTGAACATTTCATCCAGAGTCCACTGTAAGCCAGCCGAGCGCACGGTACTGGAAAGCTACGTCAGGTGCTTCCAACGCGTGTCATAAACCAGCTTATTGAGCCGAATTCCCGGGTGTCGCACTGCACCTGTTAGATGGCAGGTGTCACACCAGATATTCTTCACTCCGTTCACTTACGTTCTCGACGATGCGACAAACGCACACAGCAAATCCAGTTTCGAGCTCTTGACTGCAGTCGCACTAACATCATTACGTTTCACTGAAAAGCGCGCAATCAATGACTCAACTTGGAATCTGTTTCATCCACAATTGACCTCCACAAGAACGTCCCGAGTATACGCGGAAAGAAAACCCGAAATCACAGCCTCAACTCAACGTAAGCCTCGTGTTATTGCGGGGGCAGATTTGGCCACGATATTCGAGAAAGGAGAGTTCGGTATGACCTTCAAACATGTCGAATAACGGCAAATACAGAGTTTTTAACAGATATTCTATTGGTATAAGCTGTTTGTTTTCTTTTACAGGTTCTTTCAATGTTGTGCTCGTTTGATATAAAGCTGCAATGTATAGAAGCAGAACTTTTTCTTTATGTCGAGCGTCTTTCCGAGCTATAGCGCGGTTACATCAACCTTTACCAACCTGTCTTTATGATGTTCGCGGATCATCTCGTTGCTTCGTGCCCATGCGAGACAAGAGCAGGTGAGCCCCGCGTGGCCATGCTATTTATGAAAACAAAACAGACGGCCAACGCACGCGCTCGCGTCATTGATCAGATGCGATCTCCATAACGCACGGTATATGGGACGGCATCACTTGAGTAACATTTTGGAATGATTCTTTGCCGCATGGTGACGTCCAAAGCGGGGCCGCTTGCGCCACACGGCCGTCGTTAAGCTGAAAACCCACTGCATGGGTCCAGTAAAGAAAAAGAAGATCACGATTCAGGATTTGGGTACACGAGGAATGTCGCCTTTGTTTCCGTTTTTCCGTGATAGATCTACACGACTGTTTTCCGCTATCGTTACGTCTTGAGTGCGTTCGACCGCGCCCTTCGTTCGTGGAACGCATATAATGGCCCGGCCTTCCATCATCGGAAAGACGCCACAGCCATTGCCTTTATTATTCCCCTCTCGTTCTTCAAGGACAGGCCCTAGTACCAGCAGTGATGCCACGGCTGCGGTTAGCATCAGCGCTCATGTGTACACGGCTTCCGTGGGAGCAGCAGTTGAAGTAATGTGCGCGCGATGCGGTGACCTTTTCCGGTCGCGTCCACGAGCTGCCTCCGGCCACTTCCCACGTCGTCCGTGTGAAGCTGCGCGCGTGGCATTCGATAGTGACTCAGTGCGTCCCAACGCGTGACTGCTGCACTCTCCAACCAAACATGTACACGGTGTTTCTTTCTTATCTTTTCTTTTTCTCTGTCCAGAAGCTGCACAGTGGGCTATACGAGAGCAGTGAAGTTAGCGTAGTTCAGGTTTTTCAATGTATACTGGAATAGTACACGAGCGTTCTTTCTTCCTTTTTTCTTTTCGAATGAAACATGATGGTCGTTCTAACGTACGAATACCTTTCCCGTCGATTCCCATTCCTTTCTTATCATCCATAGCTCACGACCGACCGATCTTAGCGATAACGTGGGCGGAGCACGCACTCGGATCACTGACGAAGCGTTGAAAGGGCTATTGTTGGAATAGAATGGTCACATGACTGTAATCGCCCGGTTGTTAGTCCAGCATGGTTCCTCGTCCACTTCACTCGTTTGTGTTCCTTGAGTGCAATTCTAACATTGTTACAATACTCACCGCAGGCGGCTAAATGGAAAGCTAACCGAACAGCGGCCATGTTGAGTTTCGTTCCAATTGGACGAAGTCGGCAAAAGAGATAGCTTCGCGAAAACGGCATCCAAGTCAGAAACTAAACAGGCTACTTTGCTGTACAAGACGAGCAGAAGGCGTGGAAATTCGAAAGGGAGGTCGTCTGCTTACAGAAAAACGTAGCAGCACTTTCTCATGCGCTTACTGTAAGCTACGCGTACGTTGCGTTTTTTCCGCGTTTTTCATAGGTTCACACATGCAAAGTGTTAAAATACAGCAATAATATGTGCTTTTCTTAGCTTTTTTTCTTGTCGATGCGAGATGACATCAGTCGCAGAGAGGTTTTCCAGACGGTTTTATATGCGTTTTATTACTTCGGTTCGAAGCTGTCTTCTTAGTTATCAATTATCTGCGTATACTGTCTCCAACGCTGGTCAGAAATGAAACACACCCCCTGAACACACACTCTAATTCCTCCACATTGTCGAATTCGCCATCTTGTCAACTCTGATTGGCCCACGGGCCTGCTACATGGCCACTCTGAATGGCTCAAAATGCCAACACGGCGACATTCGGTAGTGTCCAGAAAAGCCCCCTCTGTTTCCAGTCTGCCTGCCGTATAGTAAAGTTGCACTCCTAATTTATTTTCACACAAGTGAGTGAAAAATTTTTGCAAATATGTTCGACTTATTTTAGGTAACCTATGTGACCCGAAATTATAATGTTCCACTTATCAATGAAACTTATATGGAACACTATTAAGTGTTATAAACATTAACAGTTGAAAGAAGCTCGACCGAAGGAGAGCTAACTGTTATTTCAGGTTCCACTTATAGGAAACGGAACATCTTTGAAAATATGTTCCGATCACTTTGAAGAATATATGCTGAACTAGGTTGACAGCGTATCATGAACCAAATAGCCCCGATTCAACTTCTTCCAAACGAATTCTTAATACTTTTTTTTTCTAATGACCACGGTGAGAGAAAAAGTGGGTCGTTGCCTGTTTGCCTCGCTCACACGCCGTATAAAGCATTACGCAGGCGTTTCGCCAGTCAGCGCAGCGCAATCGCGTGAGCCTCCAGCAAAAAGGAGTGACGAGAGAGACCGTGAGAAGAGTGGGAGATAATGGTGCCCGTGAGAAACCAACTATACTCCTCCGATCGGGT
The DNA here is from genome assembly GCF_013339745.2 of Dermacentor silvarum. Taxonomy (NCBI): domain Eukaryota; kingdom Metazoa; phylum Arthropoda; class Arachnida; order Ixodida; family Ixodidae; genus Dermacentor; species Dermacentor silvarum. The sequence continues at coordinate 138,518,703 of NC_051155.1, forward strand.
AAGCGAGTCGATCGCACGGACTTGTGAGCCTTGTTTCCGTGGTGTTCACCGAGAGAACCGCGAATGCGTGCGTCGTACTCACGCGAGTCTCCCAACGAAAGTTGAGGCGCAAGTTCTGGTTCACAAATTCGCATGTCTACGTATAACTTTTCAAAGAAGTTATGCCATTTCCTGTCGTAGTGTGAGCCTATAGATGAACGAGGTGAGAAGGGTGAGCAACCCGCCGTGGTTGCTCAGTGGTTATAGTGGTGGGCTGCTGGGCACGAGGGCGCGGGATCAAATCCCGGCCACGGCGGCCGCATTTCGATGGGGGGCGAAATGCGAAAGCACCCGTGTACCTAGATTTAGGTGCACGTTAAAGAACCCCAGGTGGTTCAAGTTTCCGGAGTCCCCCACTACGGCGTGCCTCATGATCAGATCGTGGTTTTGGCACGTAAAATCCCATAATTTAAGAAGCGTGGGTTCGCGAATGTGTTTCGTGGGATCAATTATATAGTGACGTCACGAAACTGAGGCAGCGCAGCCACCATATGCTCGGTGCAAGCAAGAAAACAAAAAGAAACAAACAGCCCACCCTGCCGCCCTGAATTTTCTTGGAAGGCAGGACTGATTAAACGTGGCAAACTTTCCAAAATACACTTGGAAAAGTTTATTTAAAACAGCAAATGGCGAAGAGGTGTTAATGTATTCGTGTGGCTATTTTTGGCTGTATTATGCACCGCAATGCCACTTACTTTGTGCACAAATTTAAAGGTTGTCTGTGAGCTATTTTGAAATAGTGAGGCACAAGAGCCTCGAGATTTGTCCTATCGCTCGATACTGGGACCCAAACTGACGTATAGGGTGGTGCAGCGATAACGGAATGGTTAGATTTTGGGTGGTGTAAACGTAGGGAACACAAAGAATGAAATGAACATTGCCTTAGGAGGAAATAAAATACCTCAAGGTACTCAAGATGACACACACACACTCACACACACACACACACTCCCACCCACACAAACAACACACGCACGCGCACACACAAACGCGTGCGTGCACTCGTACACGCAGGCACGCATGTACCTTCCTTCCTCCCTTCTTTCCTCCATGCCTACAAACAACTGGGTTTATGGAGACGGGCAGCTCGTATGGATTTGTTCCTAGTGGAATGACGTGCCAGCAGCATCTCCCGCTCTAGAATGGCCCGTTATTTTGAAACCATATATAGTAGTAACTTGTGCACAGACTTTAATCGCATTGGATGTAGGGTGCACAAGTGTTTCTATGAAAAACAATACGCTGAGTGCGTATTCATCAGAAGCTGTGCCGGATTCTACAAACAGAAAAGCTGTTTTTGATGCTGTCTTGAAGATAGCCTTAGGCAGTGCTCAGGCGGCAACTTGCAATGGACTCATTGCATTCGAGTCTCGAAACGAACGCTAATTAGCGAGTCCCAATTCCAGGCATGCACATGCTGACGTTATCTCTCAAGGAGGTTACGGTCGTTGCCACTTCAGTGTGAAAGCGGGCGCAACGCGAAAGCAAGAGCAGCTTCATCTGTCTGCAGCCGCTGACATCTGCCAACCACTTTTGTCAATCGCATTCCACATTGAGTATGTGTGTCTTGTTCAGTACAGAGACGGACAGGCGGTCCTCTCGGTCGATCACCCTCAGGGACGCAGTCTCGCTCGTAAGATTTCGCTTCGACTTACCGGACTCGCCGGAGTCGGTTGGCGACAGAATTATCCTGGCACGGTGCTAAGCACATTGTATCTGCGCGCTGCCAGGAACACTGTCGCCTGTATACACCGACGAGTCAGTCCTGCGATAGTCATGCGAAATATTGCGAGACTGACCGTGTCCCGGAAAGTCCAGAAGTGATCGACCGAGAATACTGCCCCAGTTGGTTCTATTCATAGGTAGAGCCGCTATATTTTTGTAACTATATGAAGCTGTTTTCTTTTCGTTCGTTCGTTCATTCGTTCATTCGTTCGTTCGTTCGTTCGTTCGTTCGTTCCTTCCTTCCTTCCTTCCTTCCTTGTTTTTTTTTTTCGTATGATTGCTTGTTTGTATTTGTGATAGAATACCTAATTGCATAAATATGGACACGCAGAATGGAATTAACACTGTGCTTTTTCTTCTTATTTTCTCACCTATGATACGGTTACTTTTGCACTAGGTCCCATACATAGGTAAAGTTTCGCAATCCCTACAATAGCTAGCACGACGAAACCACACTAGTTCATGAACAACCCTGCCTGCTATGAAGTACCCTGGCAGAAAGCTACTCCTACTGAAATGATGCTTTAGTCGCTCGCTGCTTTTAGTGCATGGATCGGGCGCTCACTTGTCAAGACAAGAAACAAAGAATTCTTCATCCACGCGGTTGATGGACGTTCCAAATCTGCCACCGTGGTCGTGAGCGGCGCTGACTAACACTCCTAGGCACTCCCATTGCTAGGTTCAGTATGATCATGCACGAATATCCAAGAAAATGGACAGGGGGAGTTCTACCGCTGTATTTCAAAGCTGGTAGCATAGCAAGCGTTATGGAGAGGTCGCGAGTTCTGCTCGCACCGGCAGCGCTTGCATTTCGCTTTCGCTTCAGTTCTCCCTATTATTTCTTCATTTCAGCTCAGAAACCAAGTAATTTCCCCTATGCTTTCCTGGAGTCATTTTCTGTTGACTCTATGTGTTTGTTATTAACAAAACATCTAGCCCTTGGTTCCTCTGATGCTACAAACGTTTGGGCATATTGTATTTCTTCGCATCACCTCCTGTTTCTCAATAAATGTTACTCTACTTTTCTGTGGCTCTGGCGTCTGCTACCAGTTGTACTCAGAAAGATAAAAAAAAACACGATACTCCTTTTAAAATTACGCACGCACGCAGGCACACACGCATGCGAAGAAAAAAAAACGAACCCAATGTAAGGACTATGGGAACAAACATAAGACGGCAGCATAACGTCTTCGAGCCGGATTCCGGCGCAGCACCTTTGTTCAAGGTCGCGGGGTCATGCTGTCGCTCCTCCGTTCGCAAGATCCGAGGACCCTCTAGAAGCGGGGTCACCAGCCAAAGTCCCCTGACGACACCCCTCCCACATCGACACACAGACACGCACGCACGCAAGGGCAGAAGCAGAAAGGTAACGCTCACCACACATTCAACGTGGGATTGGAGGCGAGTCGCGCGTAACCCTACGGTGACCTCCATTTAAAGGTGCCGGATTTCGTAAGACGACATCGACTCGTTGGAAAACCCAGGAAGGAGGACAACCAATTTGGCAGATCAGTGGAGGGCCATATAAACTTGCACGTAACTTGAATATTCGATTCGGTTTACTAAAGTACTTACTTTGTCGAGTGATGCTGTAAGAGTATTTACTAATCGATCTCAAGTAACTAGTACTTACAAAAGGCGACACGGGTAGGAAGCCCGACCATCAGCTATTATTTAATGTTTTCGACAAGTCAGTGACATATTGTACTTGATGGAAAACTCATAATGGAGAAATCAGGTAGTAAAGAAGAAATTGCTGCTTCGGGAGGCCTGAAAAGTAAACTGTGTACTTTCGGGAGCCTTTAGTACTAGACTCAGTTACTCTTGAAAGCTGAGTTCTCACTGAAATTTAAGTTCTTACTACCCTGCCAAATTATGTTTTAGCCAGTACTCAATACCTTAAATATTCGCTTGGAACATATTTACATAAGCACATGCGAAAGCAAGACAAAACGTTGGTGCGTGCTATTTAATGTATAGTCCGTGGAAAGTTCGGTGCTCCCACTTACTAGCAAGAGCTTCTTCGTTTTCAATGCTGCACTTATTTTGCTGTATGTTATCCCACGTGCTATTTTTTCGTCTAACAACTAACCAGGCCACGGGTCTGTCCACTATATTACCTCGTCCAATAAATATGTTCTACATTTCGAATCCCCCACGAGCAAGATAATTAAGGAGCCGTCGTTCGTTTTACCTGACAACTCAAAGAAACGGCATGTTCCCGGAATATAAAACAAGTCGGATACGCATCAATTGCAGGCACAAGCATTCGTAGGCTGCTAATACCTGAGTTTTCAAGACTGCCATAAGCGAAGCTATAGCATAGCTACATGAATCGCATTGTCATGTTCGTATTACTTCCAGGTAAAGTTTAGCATTCCAACGGCATATAGTTACTTGACAAAATGCATTGACTACACACTTTTGTTGCACAATAACAATTTATTCCGTCAAACTATCATTACATTTAATATTTTGATTGCCATGTTGAAAGTGATCTTTAGCCAACGAAAAGCCGCTTTTATGAATTTTCTTTACGAAAGCACTGCAAGTTCAAGGCAGAAGCTCGTTCGGAGTTGCCTTGGTTAAGCACAGGTGACTGTAAAGGCACGGCGCTCTGAATTAGCCAATGCGTAGGTAAGTTTGTAATCTCTGTTAGCAGGGTCGTTGATGAGACATCGTCATCTCTAGGGCATAGGACAATGACGTGATTTTCTGTCCTCCTGGTGTTGCGTCCCGAATCGGCCGGGCGCGTTCTTTCATTGTTTCCCATCGAGGCAGGCCCTTTCATGAGCGTCGCTCAGACGGCGACAGTACCAGACACCGACGAGACACGCAAACAAGCGCCCCAACTCGGCAGTTCCCATTCTTTGGGTGCTTCCCCCGATGCCACCCCTTTCATCAGCGTCGTCCAGACGGCGACAGTGCCCGACAGCGGTAGTGACGCCATGACAAAGAAGCTCACTTAGAAGCGACCGACCACAACCGCCACCCTTCGTTAGACGCGGGGATTAGTGCAAAGGCCATTCTCCCGACCCTGGCAAGATGACCGTCGGAGGTCAAGAAACAGGTCACCGACTTTCGCGGAAGGAGTGTGAACCCCCTGTTTCGGGATTGCCTCGTCCTTGCTTCGAAGGTGCAACATTGGAGGCGGAGTTCAGCGAACAAGACGGCGCGTCTGATTGGTCGCATCAAGGTCATCTGATTCCCAAGTCGGGTCAACTAGGGAAGACCGATGTTTTATAAGGAGACACCTTGCGTGCAGTGGTGTGTCCTGACGTGTTCCGATATGTGCTCAGACATGTAGTGAGCTGAGACTTTCAAAGTGCTCCCCCATGGAATGGGCTTCCATATTTGGAGCCACTGTAAATATGTAGAATAAACCCTTTTTTCTCTCGCTCTTACTCCCGGACGTACTCATCCCTCTGGCTGAAGGATCACTGGCATAAACGCTACCCGAGTCCCAACACTGGTTATAGCACGCGCCCGCCAGGTAAAGCAACGCGCCCGTTTGCAAAGCGAACACACCAGTCGCTAAACATTGATGTCAAGACCCGTAAGAGCATATAAGATTTAAATAAGAAGGGTTCCCCCTAAAACATAAAATCCTTCAAGTTTTGCGACCTACATAGATAACGTCGGTAACCAGACAGCAAACAAATTCTGTAAAATTTATGATATTGTTCTGACATATCTGAGATTTGTATGCGCCACATTGTTCATCTGGTCAAGTAGTACGGTACGGTTGCATTAATTTATGGTGTATAGTTACTGCAGATTTGGTAAAGCATAGTTTTCTTTGTAATAATCTTTGTCAGTACTACGAAAGTAGTTCGGCTTCCGGTCGTCCACACTTATTAGTCATTCAGAAAGAGTTGTGCGATTAACTTTAAAGCTTCGCTACATTTCATTATAGGACCTACCTGCTGCCGGAAGTAAATCAGGAACGCCTCCGCGATTGTAACCAACTTATAACCATTTTCCTTTGCTCTGCGATATCTAGTTAGCTAGTTATGCTTGACAAGTATTGTGTCAGTTCATGACAGCGTAATCAGAAAAGGGTTAAGTGCTTGCGAAAGACGTTGGAAGGCATAGATCTTTGTTTATTAGCTGCCTTTATTTATGAGGATGACTACGCTGTCAGGTCTGCCCCGTCTTAGCGGAAAAGAAAAACGCTTGCTTGTTCACTGAGGCTTTTTTGTCTGCAAAATGATGTTAATTTATAATTCTTTAGGAGTTTTTTATGCAGGGAGTAAAGGCGAAATTTCTGAGCCTTAAATATATGTAACGTTTTAGGGGAGTCTGATGAATAAAATTGCAGAATTTTACCAACGTAGTGAAGAGAATAAATTTTTCACGACGTTTTCATTATTGCAAAGCCTACATTTACAACTCCGTGAGAAGGGCACTTTTCGCGCACAAAGATAAAAAATATAATAATAATAAAAAGCAGTTGTTCCTCTCTCTTTTTTAATTCAAAACTGAATTCCGTTGTGCTGCTGAGCATGAGGTCGTGATTTCGATCCCGGCAGTGACGGCTACATTCCGATTTTACGAAATGCAAAATGCTTGTTTACCGTGAATTGGGTGCATGCTGAAGAAACCAAGGTGATCAAAATTAACCCGGGAACTCCCCATTACGGCATGCTTCAGAATCGGGTAGTGGTTCTGCCACGTAAAACCCGGAAATTTAATTCATATTTAGAACTGGATTCCGCTGCAACAAAATCATCTAATAACAATGGCAATATTATTATGGGTTCAGTCACGTCTACACGTAGAATATTCTACCTTGAATCATAAATTAACGAAGAAAAAGCTACGTTGCTACTTTCCTTTCTTCGTTACGTATAAAGCAACGATAAGACGGCCAGCAGATAATAGCAAAAGGGCACATCTATGGCAAAAATTCATATCATACCAAACGACACGCAAACAAGCGATGCTGAAATGCCGCAAGTTCGCAGGGAAAAAAAAAGAAAGCGAGAACAGGTATCGAGGGAAGGCCGCAACCAACGTACCATACACTGCAAACTAGTCATCAACAAATTGCGATGGTAGACGTCATCACACACACACACAAAAAAAAAAAACTTGATTGTGCCTGAAGAGTGCTATGCCTCTTAATAAAGATGATATGATGATGATGATGATGATGATAATCATGATGATGATTATCATGATGATGATCATGATGACCAGGATGATAGCATTCGCTTTGAAATGTAGCGGTTGGCACATGTCACCGAGCTCGTTCGGTATTTCGGTATATCGGTAGCTCGGTATACAGAGTATCTATATACTTTTTCTAAGCTACATTTTGTCACTGTAGAAAGTACTCGTAGCTTCATTGTGTGTTATCCCTTTCTTTTCTCCACCCATTTTCCAACCATCTTTTGCTAGTCTCCACGGCAGTTTGATTTAGGTTCCCCTACTGCCTTCAAACTATAACGCCTTGGTCAAGTCTATACTGCTTCCTTATTTATCGCTGCCCGGATATTATAACATTCTAAAACAATATGCTCAGTGGTTACTATATACACTATCTCCCATATCATCAAACTTTCTATCTCCTTAGACGCGATGTTCGAGTGGTCTTAACCTGAACATTTTCTCCTACACGTAATCGTTCTCAGACTCCCTGGTCTGGCTTCGAGCAGTAGGACATGGACCCTTTGAATTGCGTCGAAGCGCCACTCATTATCGTCACTTCCCACTTCGCAACTTCCGCTTCGAGAAAGTGCTCACAACAGGGGCTATATTGCGAGAATGCCTCAGCGACAGGTTCAAAATTACGGGCTGCACTCAAGCCCCTCCTGCGTAATATTTTTAGCTATTCGTGCTACCTCCAATGATGATCCAGGTGCACAGGTACGATCCTTTTGTTCTCTCGCCAGCATGCTTCGAATAGTTTTGTATCCTTTCTTCTACTTCTTCGCCTGCCGTCGCTCGCTCGAGGGGACCACATTGGGGTCAATTCTGGAAGGAGACTGAATTGGTGGAGGAGGCTGGATGGAAGGGAGTGCAGAAGTCGGAAACGACCCGATTCTTTTTTTTTTTTTTCTGAGACCCGTCTTTCGTAACCTCGGCAAACAGTACAGCGAGCCATGTGGCGGCGCTCGGCACAGCGACAAGCGAAGGGTGGACGCTCAGCTGTGACGTAATGATAGCCGAGTGTTTTCATACCGTAATAGGTATACCTCACGTGCGTCGAATGAGGCCATTGAGCAGGCCTCTCTTCTGTCTGAGATATTTTCGCTGAAATAAAAAAGGTGCGCAGGGCTGCTCGATTTCAGAGTCAAAGCATAGGCAAATACGGAAGCATATACGCGCATGATCAGCATTTTCATTGCAGAATATAGTAGTAATTTTAATGTACCAGAAGAAGCGAGCAGCAGCGAGTCTTAAGAGTGCATGTGCTGGTTCCGACGTAATTTATACCGCAAATTACGGCTGGAGATTTACGACAACGCTGAACGAAAAAAAAAAAAACTGCGTTGAATACGTAATGCGCGTTCAAGGCTGGGCGCAAGTGAAACAGGAGAAAAAAAAAAAAAGAAAACAGAGGTTCGCACGGAAAGATATGCTTCGAAGACGGTAGATAATTATGTACATTTATAAATTACTATAAACTTTTTCGTAATAAAAACTCGTTATTTCGCAAGATTTTGGCTGCCTGTAGATCCCGTTTTAGCGTTCCTCTTGTTTTTTTTTTTTCGATTATCGTGTAAAGCCATCACATCGCTTGCGCTCTTAGCAATCCGACGCATTCAGTCATGAATGTGCGGTGTACAACAAATTGATAGGAGCAAGCACAAACGGAAAGAAGTGGTTCGTTGTAGCCATCCACAGATTCATAAACAAACGGCCAAAGGCTTAGCTACCAGACCCAAGCTAAATTCTCCAACAATATGAAAAGGGGCGCCGAAAGTGCATTTGTGCAGTGTGTTGTGTTCGTCCTGTGTATACAAGCTTGTTCGTGTATGCTGCCCTTAAACACATCTTTGTTCCCTTGTTTTTCTATTCATTATCTCCGCTATTCTACAGCCGCATACTTGTAAAGACGAAATCGCCCTTCGTTTTCTGAGGCTGAGCGCCGCAGATTCTGAATTTTCGGCGCACGGCCTACAAACGCGAAGGGAACTTGAACTTCCGGCGCCATTATCGTAAACAATTATGTGAAACAGATGGAGAAAAAGTGAACTCAGAAGACGTAGAGTGCGGCGCTGTTGGTTGATTGATTCATGTACGTGGATTAACGTCTCGATGTACAACTGGGTCTGCGAGACATGCCACAGCGTCTTCATTTTGACCACCCGGGTTTAATTAAAGCGCACCTAAATATGGTAGGTTTTAGCATTCCGCTTCCATCGAAATACGGCCGATGTGGCTGGGAATCAAACCCGCGATCTCATTCTGAGCAACAATATACGCCACAACAACTTGAGGCGCCACTGTGAGTAAGTGACCTTGAAAGCGTATCAAGGTGAGGTGGTCCAGCCATCTCACCTCGTCAGCTCTGCTTTTGGAAATTAAAAAAAAAAAACTTTCGTAGCTTTTTGGCACCCACATCATGATATGCTTCTGCAGGCGTACGACGTAGAGAGAGAGAGAGAGATAAGAAAGGGGAAAGGCAGGGAGGTTAACCAGATGGGAAGATCCGGTTTGCTACCCTACGCTAGGAAGAGAGGGGAGGTGGAGGTAAAGTGACGTAAGTGGCCAATGTTAATATGCAATGAGGAAGGCATGGACTTTTTAAATCAGTGAGTAAAAGTAAGCGAGCACTGGAATTGAAGGATATTGCGCAGGACAGTCGGCGATTCTGGTTTGCCGGAAATGTACAAATATTATAAGGAGAAAACTACAAAACAAATTACACAATCTGGCAGGAGAACAATAGTTTACGGTGGCTGGCGAGCCTCCGAAAGCCTTAAACTACCAACTATAGCTCAACTTTCATTGCTTGTACCGTAAAACAAGGCTAAGTAATAACGGCGGACTCGGCCCATGTGAGATACATTGTTTGGGGTACATACATCAAGCACTTCCAAATCATAAGCAACAGTTACATTCTGCTAATGCTCAGCTGTGGGGCCGAAACGTGGAGGCTGTCAAACTTGAAGTGAAGCTAACGATAATTTAACATGTGATAGAGAGGGAATAAGAAAAAGTGACAGTTTCGCCCGAAGGGCCAATCACTGACTGTGGTAGCAAGGTTCAGCGTTGCGCTTGAGAGTCTCGATCGGACGTTGTTCCGAACTATACGTTGGTTTGACTGATACGGACGCGACATATACGTGGTAGCGCCAAAATTTCTGGCACCCTTAAAAGCTTCAACACACCGTGTAGGGCCTGTAATGGCATTGCATGTAATGTAATGGCATCGCCACTACGATGCTCGTAAAGAGCCGCGCCAGTAAAATTACACTGCTTTCAGGTGTGAGCACTAATATTGTATTGCACTTTTAATATTTAATAGTTTGAGAAGATCTAAGATACAGGACTTGTTATGTTTCATAACATTTTATTTGTGGGCTGCCACTCTCAAAATTTAGTCGAGAACGTGAGACCTGGTATGATCAACTTTAGTGATTGAATATTGTGACGGGGATAAGAGTATAGGCAAACCAAAAGTGGAAAATGTATTAACGTTCTTTTATACACAGAGAGAAGCCGAGATGGCGCAACAACAACCACACGAGCGCCTCTCCGATCGTCGTATTCATCCCCTTGCCGGCACCTTCGCCAATATAAGGCAATGGCTTGTAACAATATTGTAGCTATATAACCCGCATATAGGACATGGATAAACATGTAGCATACATATGCCTCGATATATGTCGAGTCCCACATGTTTGGTTATCATACTTTGTATGCCAGTACTAGAGTGAAAAGAAAACATTCTCATCCACCTGGACTCAGAGCGACGCTGCGACACCTGCTCTGGGAATGTGCCGGCAACAACGGTACTGAAACCGCCGCCGTTCGCGACGCGCCCATAACGGCAGGCGTTAATAGATTAAAGGAAGCCTCGAGCTCGCTCATTCCCGCCGTTGCCCCGGCTGCTGGGGCCGCCGGGGACCTTCTCCGTCGGCGTCGCCGCCGCTCGGAGGCGGCCCTGAAATGTTCGGAGATGGAAGACCAGCTCTGGGCCATCCGGCAAGCCGAAGATGCCGCCCGAGAGAGAGAGAGAGAGAGTAAACATTTTATTGCAAAAATAAAAGGTAGTAAGAGTGTGGGAGGGACCCCTAGTCCGGGGTCCCTAGAACGATCTCAGCGACAGCACGGGCCCGTTGAACTAGGGCCCGGCGGACCTCGGGAGGCCCGTCGCGGAGGGCATCCTCCCACAGCTCTTTGATGCGGAAGGGGTGCAAGATGACTGGCAGGGGAGGGAATAATATTGCGGTGCACTCCACGGTGACATGGAACGCCGTGGGGGAGCTTCTACAGCCCGGGAAAGAGTCTGCGTAGCGGTCAGGGTAAAATTTATGTAGGGAGAGGAGATTGGGAGAGAGAGAGAATATACATCTTTAATGTATAAATGCAGCTTTGGAGAGGCGTCCTCATTCCAGGATGCCTTGAGCTCGGGCCGCGTCCTGGGCCCTCGCAATCAGCCGTTGCTGATCTTCGAGGTCGGAGCTGGCCAAGGCTCTCTCCCAAAGCTCGTTGGTGTGGTAGGGGTTCGGAGGATTGAGTGGTGCCTCTCTGCAGCCCCCTACTATGTGCCTGAGGGACCCGGGAGATTGGGAAACGTGTTTGTTTGGAGTTGGCGGAGCGCCACCTCTTCCTCTCGCGAGAACGACAGCGGCGGCGGACCCATGGTGTGTCTAGCTCGTGTATAGTATTTTAATACGTCTCTGTATGTGAGTGGGGAGCCCGTCTGATCTGGACTCCGATCCTCGTCATGCCGGGCAGCTCGGAGGGTAATTTCTCGAGCGACCGCGTGTGCGCAGTCATTACCCGGCAGTGAGGCATGGCCAGGAGTCCAGAGCAAGTGGATGCGCTGTGGGGCAGATGTGTCTGTGTTTGGGGACTGGTGTAGGATGTGGAGAGCCGCCTTGGAGAAGCCGCGTCCCGTCAAAAAGGCGCGGCATGCCTGCTGGGAATCGGTTAGGATATACACCTCCCCAGGAATCTGGAGAGCGTGTCGCACAGCAAGCGCTACTCCAAGGACTTCTCCGTGTCCAGGTGTAGAATTCCGTAAGGAGGCGGCCGTAATAAACGTTTCAGCGCCATCCAGCACTACCGCGGAATACCCGTTGTGGCACCGAGCAGCATCCGTGTATAGGGTATTTGTCTCAGGGATGTCACCGAGCATGCGCACCAGGTACCGTGCACGGGCGCGCCGGCCGTCCCGCGTCATGCTCAGGATGCATGTTTCGTGGTAGTGGGTGCACCTTTAAGGCTGTACGGACCCAAGTCGGAATAGTGATGGTGATGTCTTCATCATAATTGTGCAAAACTGGATGTCCCAATCTCGAGAGCAAGTGCCGCCCAGTGGGTGTGAGCAAAAGACGTTGTCTTTGACTGGCCCACTGAGCTTCCAATAACTCACTGAGAGTGTTATGCGTCCCTAGCGCTAGCAGACGTTTCGTGGCGGTGTAGTGTGGGAGGCCGTGGGCGAGCTTGGTCGCCTTTCGCAGCATTGTGTCGACCCGTATCTGCTCCGACTGCGTAAGTCGGTGGAAGGGAAGGTGGTAAGTAATGCGACTGATCACACAGGCCTCCACCAGGCGCAGTAGGTCCCGTTCCCGTAGACCTGAGCGCCTGTTGGAGACTCGCCGAATCATGGCCAAAGTCTGTTCGGTCTGCCGGGACAAGAGAGATATAGTGTAGTTCGCCTTCCCATTCGCCTGAACGTGTAGTCCAAGAATGCGAGCACGGTCTACCTGGGGGACAGGAACGCCATCCACGTGCACCGTGATTTCGGGTGGAGGGGTAATGCTACGTGCGCGGATGAGAACAAGCTCGGACTTTTGTGGGGCACAGGACAAGCTGCCCTGTCGTGCGTAAGCGGTGACGATGTCGACGGCCTGCTGCAGTCGATCCTGAATGGTCCCGTCTGACCCTCGCGTCGTCCAAATCGTGATGTCGTCTGCATAAATCGCATGTGCAACATCGGGAATCTGGTCGAGCTGCTGAGGTAGTCTTGCGAGGGCGATATTAAATAGAGTGGGGGACAGAACTGATCCCTGAGGGGTGCCGCGACCTGTGAGGCGAATCGTATCTGTCCGATGTGGTCCTATTCCAATGGTGGCTGTTCGGTCCCGCAGAAAAGAGCGAATGTAGTTATACATGCGGCTGCCGCAATGTGATTCTGCGAGATTTCGAAGAATCAAATCGTGTGCCATGTTATCAAATGCTCCTTTTAGATCAAGGGCGAGGATGGCCCTCGTCTGAGCACGGGACGGGGGGCCGATAACCTCTTCCTTGAGCTGTAGAAGCACGTCCTGCGTGGAGAGATGTGCCCGGAATCCGAACTGTGAGTGGGAGAAGAATGACTGTCGTTCGAGAAAAGGTTGCAGTCGCCGCAAAAGCACGTGCTCCATTAACTTTCCGATGCATGAAGTAAGGGATATTGGCCGTAAATTTGCTATGTCTACGGGCTTTCCTGGTTTGGGTATTAGCGAAATGTCAGCATGACGCCATGCCTGTGGGAGCGTGCCCTGACGCCAGTGATCATTGAATAGCTTTGTCAGATGATGGAGGTCTGAATCACTGAGGTTACGAAGGGTGGAAAATCTGATACGATCTGCACCTGGGGCCGTGTTTCGACGGAGATCTTGAAGTACCACGCGAACCTCATCGATTGTAATGTCCGCGTCGAGTTCCTCATTAGATTGTTCTGCGTGCGGGTAATTCAGATACTGTGGAGGTGTGCCGGTAGGGATGAATCGTTTTTCTAGCTCTTTGAGAAGAGCACCCGGATCGTCTCGGTACTAATGTATTAAGCTGAGTAGGCGATGAAATGTTTGCGTCCTTGTAGTGGAGGGATCTATGAGTGCGCGAAGTATCGACCATGTTTTCGCGGTGCCTAGGGTGCCTGAAAGACGCTCGCAAAAACCTCGCCAGTTGTTTCGGACGAGTGTCTCAGCATATTCTTGTGCCTCCTGCGAAATTTGGGCGATACGCCGGCGAAGCTTGCGATTGAGGCGTTGGCGTTTCCAACGCCGCGTGAGCCCCCTACGTGCCTCCCACAGATGCAGTAGGTGCGGGTCCACGTCCGGGGTCGCAGTTGTGGTAACCAGTGTGCGCGTACACGCATCTATGTCAGAAGAAAGGGACTCGATCCATTGCTCGTATCCTAGACCTTCAGGAGGATTCTGTCGGAGCTCCCTGAACCGCGTCCAATCCGTGATGCGCACTTCCCGCTCGGGACAGTGTGCACTCTGCGGTGGTAGGGTAGTGGCCACGATATAATGGTCACTGCCTAGATGTTCATCGAGAGGACCATGTGCAATCACTGGTCCTGTATTTTTGGAAAAAGTAAGGTCTGGGCACGTGTCACGTGTGACGCTGTTACCCAAACGTGTTGGGTGCCCTGGGTCTGTATGTAAGGTGTATCTCAAGTTACATATGTCATCCCAGAGTCGAGTTCCTTTGGCTTCAGATTTGCGGTACCCCCAAACTGTATGCGGAGCGTTGAAGTCACCGCACACGAGAAGGGTGCGCCCAAGGCGTCCGAATTCTATTAGAAGACGATGAAACGAGTGTGTGCGTGAGCGGGGAGAACTGTACACGTTAAGTATGAAGAGACTGCAACTGTTCTTGCCCTGTGTAATGATTTCAAGAATTTGGTGTGGGATATCGATGTTTATAGTGTGGGAGTTGCACGTTAAGTGTTTTGATACTAGGGCTCCCACGAGTGGAGAGGTACCCGTAAAAGTGGTGAAGCCGGATAGGGAAGGGGAGCAGTTTGGTTCCTGTAGGAGGATAATATCAGGAGGATGTGTGGACATAGCAGCGTACTGTTGCAGGGATGCCCTTTTCCGACGGTATCCTCTGCAGTTCCACTGCCAGACCACGAGCTGCTGCTTGCTAAGGGTCGCCATCATCCTCGAGAGAGGAAGCCGCCGGGCGTGAGTATGGGTGCGATCTTCTTGCACCTGTAAGGGGTGGCTGGAGACGCGCGGATTTGGAAGCCGGCAGGGGTGCGCTTATAGAATCCAAACGGGAGACTAACTCTGCGAATAGGGCGTGTGTCCGCTCTTCTGATGCGTGTATGACGCTTATGATCTCCTGCCGGAGTGCTAGAGACTCCTGCCGCGCGCTCTCTATAGCTGCCTGTATTCTGGCGTTTGTGCGCTCTATTGCAGCTTCCAGCTGCGCATGCATGTGAGCGTGGCGCGCTTCCATGTCACGGCGTAGCCGCGCGATTTCGGGGAAAGAATCACTGTGGGTGTTCGGTAGGGGAGTAGAGGGGGACGTGTTGTGGGGTGAAGGTTGGGGGAGAGCGAGCTCTGGGGGGTCCCGCGGGCAACTTACCTCCCGAGGTGCCGCCTTGGCATTGGTGTTCTCCGGGGCCTGGGCCTGCTGACGGTCCGGGGTAGCTGCTGAAGTTGCCAGCTTGTTTAGTAGTGCCTTCTTGTAGGGCTGCGGGGATGCCTGAGACGCCGGGGTAGTCTGACGCTTCACCTGGTTGCGGGCGGAGGACGACTGGAAGCGGGATCGGGAACGGTATTTGGAGTTTACCCGAGCCTTGGGGCGGGATCTGGACGGCGTCTTCGAACGAGACCGGCCAGCTTTCTTGAATGATGTTCCAGAAGCAGGGATAGTCGCTGTTGGAGGATCCGCATTGGTGGAGGCCTTCAGTTGTCGCTGTTCATCTTCGATGGCTTTTTTTCGCCCAGGCTCTGTTGAAGGGTTGTCGATGGCGTTTCGGGCACTTCGGTTCAGTTGTAGGATGGTCCCCTCCACATGATTTGCACCGGGAAGAGCATGGGTGTGATGGGATGGGATTCTCGATGCCGCATTGTTCGCAAATAGTGACGTCTGGTGTGGGGCAGTGGTCGGCTCGGTGTCCCAATTTGAGGCACGTTTTGCAGACTAGCTGGCGGGGACGGTGTGGGTAGCAGCGGAGCTCTGCCCCAAGAAATCGGACGAAGCGTGGCACACGTAGGCCCTCGAAGGTGACCAGTGCAATATTCGTCGGATCCATCATTCGAGCCTGTAGTATCTGGATTCCAGATGCTTGCATCTCTTCTACCAGCATATGTGAGGGGGTGCCTGGTTCCAGTCCCGGAACGATACCCTTGCACGAATCATCAGGGGCGGCTAGATATGCAGACACCGGGTAGGTGCGTTGGCTGATCGAAAGTTCCTGGATATTCAGCAGGGCGTCTGCGACGTGCGATGAGGGGGTGCTTACTATTGCCAGGTTTTGTTCTGGCCGGGTCCTTAGGATGAGGTCTCTCCGGTCATTTGGGCTCACTCCGGCCGCTGTCCAAAGCGCGGTGGCCAACGTTGGTCTCGGCCATTTATCCAATCTGAGGTCTCCGAGAGGCCGGAGGATAACTTTTTCATCTCGGAGGGGAAGAGGAGGCAGGCGCTTTGGCCCGCTCTGCTTGGGCTCGGCGGAAGGGTGTTCAGAGGCGTTCTGACGGAGCGACGCCGTTTCGTGGGCTGCAGCGTTGCGGGCGCGTCGCTTGTTGCGGACCACCTTCCAACAGGCTCCGTTGTAGGCTTCGTCTTCTATGGTGTCCGTGTCGATGGCTAAAGGTGGGGTATCCTCGTCCATGTCCTCCCCCGGTGGCGAGTCATTCGTTTGTTCTGTGATGGGAACGCTGGCAGCGTCGCGGTCGCTCAATGCTCCGATAGTTGCTGGCTTGTCGTCGGTTGTGAGCGTCTCTTCGGCGTTGCTAAGCATTGTTGGCACCGTTTGCTCGTTAGCGCACTCCGAAACAGTGCATAATAGCGGTAATGATGTTAGACGCTGCCTTGCTGCAGGGCCGTGGTTGGCAATGTCGCGCGAGGTGGAGCGGTGCCCGCCGTGAGCGACATGCATCGATGCAGCCGTGCCTAAGTTGGGCAGACGCCTGTTCCGTTAGGCTTATTGGGGCGTTCCCCGCGTCGAAGTCTTTAAGGCTTGTGAGATGATGGAAAATGGACACATAGTGACCCCAGTGGTATCGGGTAGCTCCGGTCCACTAGGTGAGTCGTATGGTGTGGATGAATCGGGCACCGGAGTCGATGAAAATCTAAAACACAGATCCGAAAGAGGAGCCCCATGCGAAAACACGTCCGCACACCGTGGCCTCCTAGCGGGCATGCCGCCCGAGTCCAAGGACTTCGAGCCGACACCTGAGGCTACTAAAAGCAACCGTGCCGGCACTTTAAATAAAGTTTATTTCTTGTTCATCCACCCGAATGTGGCAAGAAGCTACAAAGGAAACCCATACTGGTTTCTCAGAAAGAACGCTTCGCAGTTGAGGAAAAATTTGTCCTGATCCAGAATTCGAACCCGGGACCAACGCCTTTTCGGGGTGGTCGCTCTACCATCTGAGCTAACCAGGAGGCTAGCAGATCGCAGCGCAAGTAAACTTGTAAGTAAACTTCTCGTAAAGTAAAAATTATCTTGTAAGTAAAAGTAAGCAAACTTCTCTTTATCACGGCGACGCCGACGGCGGCGACAACGGCGAAAATTCGCTCGGAGTGTGTCCATAAAGTTGTTATCCCAATAAAAAAGACCGAAAAACAGGAGTAGGTGGAATGCAGGCGCGTAGCGAGGGGGGGGGGGGGGGGGGGGGGGGCTGATGGGGCTTCAGCCCCTCCCCGAAATTTTTTCCTGCCGGCATGCACCGCCGACCAAACCTACCAGCGACGCCGGGAATAATAATAATAATAATAATAATAATAATAATAATAATAATAATAATAATAATAATAATAATAATAATAATAATAATAATGATAATGATAATAATAATAATAATAATAATAATAATAATAATAATAATAATAATTTACTTCCCATGAAAAGAATGCCATGGTGGGGTTCTGGATAAAAAGTTGCACGCAGGCAACTTGACCAGCCCAAAAAACCATCAAAGGCAACAGAGGGCGTCGGGCGCTCACATGTGAGTAAACAGATGGGAAGGTGTCAATTAAAAAAAAAATGTGTATACGAGACAGGCAGTAATACACTTTAACAATTAGAAAAACAAGTAGTCTGCATTAACAAGGAAATATTGAATTTATACATGAGCATTATAGGTTACATAAAGAAAGTCTTATTATACGAAAACAGGAAAAAAAAATAGGAAGGAAAACATAACATAGCACTATATTCAGTGCAGAATAAACTAAAGCAAATAAAGGGGGGAAAAGTCATACAGTATTGCATATGAACAAACTCATTAAACAACAAGGATTAGTTTGACTGAAAGTAGTTGTGCAGGCTGCATAAGGACAGAAGGTCTATTTCTCGTAAGGCGAGGTTACTGAGGTGAAGTAGTCGGAAGTGTATGTCGAAGCATTTGTTGACCATAATTCGTTCTTGAGTGCAGAATTCTCCATTGTTCAGGTGTCCTAGTGTCATAGGCTGCGACATGTTCGTGTAGGCGAGCTATGTTCAATCATTCTGCATTCTGTCTACAATGTCTTTTTCACGCTCGAAAGACATTTCGGCACGAACATTGCGAACTCGGGCTGGCATTCATGGCACCTGGGTGGATTTCGTGGCACCTGGGGTCACGTAACGCAAGGAGCCCCATCCGAGCACAAACTTTCAGGGCTTTTCGATAGCGAGCGGGCGCGTTGCGGCATCTCGCAGCAGCCAGCGGAATCTACGGAGCGCATGGATTTCAATTCCGAAACTGTATGGGTGTAACGTTCTCATAAACTTTTGACGCGAAAGCTGCACTGACATTTCCAAAGGCGTGCTTCAAAAGATTTTGAATTCTGGAACTTTATGGGGTTAATGCTGTTATAAACTTGGACCAACATGCGTGCACTGGAGCCCTCGTGTCCAAGTCGTTCCAGAAATTAAAGCACGCGCTCGCAATCTTCCACACACAAGAAAATACTAAATATTACCGTGACTGTGAGCTAGCAGCTGATAATTTTCTCCAAACATTTTCAGGACGCGTGCCCAATGTGATCGATCAGCTGGACCAGGGCAGGCAAAGTAAAATTTGAGAAAACAGGAGAAAGGAAATGGCCTATTATTGAGGAAATTCTTTTTGCGGGCTACAAGGTCTGGCTCTCGTTGGCCACAGGGACAGTGGCCCTATGGATTCAAGCATAGGCCCCCCTGAAAATACAGGTATTTTCAGAGCGCTTCTTCGCATGTGAGCTGATTGTGGAGATACATATCTGAAGAACCATTTGGAAAGTTGCCCCAGTAATGCCTCGTATTTAAGCCCAGATGCACAAAACCAAATTATAGAAATTTGTGGCGAAATTATCAAAGAAAGCCTAGTTGCATAAGCAGGCTGCTTCTCCGTACTTGCTGACGAAACGACGGACATCGCCGGAATCGAACAGCCTACTGTTTGTGCAAAGTACCTAAACAAAGATGCCAACGACATCGAGGGAGTGTTTTAGGTTTTAGCACCGGAATAGATGCCCATCTCTCATTGCGACTGCAGGTTCTATGTAAATGTGTACAAACTGTTCCAGATTCTAGTCACCCTTTCCAGTGAACACTGCCAGCGCAGAGAAATATTTTTTTACAAGAGTTTACTAAAAAAAACTACTTGCGCTCCACAATGTATGTGAAACGCATGGTTAGACTGGTGCTTCTATACACCCACAAAGACGTCGGCATCAACGTGTCCGAAGTCAATGACCGCTTCGCTCAACTTCCCCGCCGAGAGAAGTTTGTCCTTTAGATAGCGAAGCAGCAAAAATCAATGCAACTAAAAAGCTCTATTCCTTCAGGTCCTTAAGTTCGTAATTATGAAAACTTATGACTGTTCGTTAGCTTTTAAAACCGCAGAAATGTTAGCCGTTTATTCTAGCAGTTAGCATCATGATCAAAATTATTATGCGAATACGAAAATTACGAGGACATCAATAACCAATTTTTACCGACCTTGCTCAATGAAAGCCCGGCCGACGATGCGTTTGCCAAAAATACACTCGGATATTGGGTAGTAACTTGCCGCATCATCTGTGTCTTTCGCTTGTCCTTTTCTTTCCTTTTAGCTACCTGCTTTTATTTCTTTTTTGAAACGAAGCAAAACCCTCCTTTAATTTTGGGTGCAGAATAATTGTTGCCGCTGTGCAGGCAGTTAAATTACACATTTTCGTACTGATTTCTGCATTATTCCTCTATTATTCTACCTGTATGGTGCTGTCGCGACCGCTGCATGGCCCGAGTACATATCATGATGTCTGCGATCGTAGTTTTGTTCTTGCCTAGATCATCTGTCTTTCTGTGCGCAAAGTTTCTCTGACTCCGCAACGTGTTTATTTGTCTTATTTGACGCATAATTTACAGTGACGTTTGCTTAAATACGTAGATTTATTGAAGACTTAGACGTACATTTAAATGTCTTGTTGCGAGGTGTTGTGTATACAAGCAGTGAACTTTGTTCCTAGCGACTCTTTTTTGCCCTTAGCGAGTTGTATCTTCGCATTTGTATATTCCATTCTATCTTCGCATTTCTAATGTATATTTTGCAGAACTCCTACTTTTATGTGACTACCACAGATACGAAGATGAGAGGATTGCCCTTCGGACGGCTTTGGGGCACTTAGACGACAGGTTTTTTACGGAGGAAAATATCTTGGGCGCGTGGCCTCGTGCGTCTGCTATCTGCAGGGCTATAAAGGCGCTGCTGTGTTTTTTGAAGTGCACAAGTATGTATGACCCCTGTGACGAAACTCAGCGATGAACGCTTAACTGTAAATGTGCAACGTGTGAACTGTGAAATTCTCTCTTCCTTCTCTTTCAATCCCTTCTCCCCCTTCCCCAGTGCAGGGTAGCCTACCGGGCTCAGCATGTTTAACCTCCCTGTATTTCCCTTACGACTTCTCTCTCTCTCTCTCCTACTTTTTATTTCTACTCACTGTTGCCAGTATAATCTCGGTGTAATTACATTACACGACCGGTAACAGCTGCTCCTGCGCAATCTATTGCAACGAGGGACAGCGTCATTGAGGTTTTTTTCTGGCCGTTGCATATGTGCAAAAATGTAAACAAGGTTCTTGAATGACGAAGATTCATCAAAATATTTGTCCTCAACTCATTCATTAGATGGCCTTTACGTTCTTAATATCAGCTGTATACATTGCTTTGCTGGTTTCGAGCTCATATAGTTCAAATGTCCGTGTGATATTTTCTTTCCTTATTAAATAGACGAAAAAAAAAACGCGGCCGTATTGACATCAGTTATTTCTGCCATAATTTTTAAGACATACGAATATATTCTTTTATGAAAAAATACATATTTTACTTGACAGTGCGTAGCGTTCAATAATTCGTTTGCAGCATCTAATATACAATGGCATTGGCAATGCAGTTATTATTCATGTATTTGATCCCTCGACAAATTCTATAAGGAGGAGGCCGCGCTGCAACCTCAGCCCCCCCCCCCCGAACAAAATTTCTGGCTACGCCACTGGTGGAATGCTGGTCAAATGTGGGTGAACTGAAGCTTATTTTAATTTGTCACAAAAGAGGAAACTGGGGCTAAAGGGTGGAAGGCCTGACGGAGGCCTCGGCTCCCCTGTAGTACAGTTTGCCCAACTAGATCTCTTCTTTGACATAATAGTAGATATTATTATGGCTCAGATTAAGATGGAGTGGAGGCGAAGTGGGCCACGCATTGAGTCGAATCTTAATTGCAATGACTTTGTACTGGACAATGGATGAACAATGGGCGTCAGGTAAAAGAAAATGCTTAGGATGGTAGAAAATGACGTTGTTAGAAGATTCCTTATAGTACAGGGTGTGTCCGCGACATGAAAGGTGGACACGGGGTAGCACGAGGTCTCTGAAAGAACCTTACTCGCTGCACATGCACACATCTACGACCGTAAAATATCTTACAAATATTACGAGTAGGAATTTTGACGATACAGTGTATCTATGGCAGCTTCAAGCATGACAGCTCAGCCACCATGCGAGTGGTGGTCAGCACATGGATTTGCCAAACTTCGTCCTTCTCGCTTCAAATGGCATGGCGAATTTGTAAACCGATCAATTTCAATAAAGTACTGCTTTACAAATGCAACGATTCGCAATTATTATGTATTTGGGCGCACAGTCTTATTATCTTCCGCGTTTAGACAAAATAGGATTGGTCTCAAAATGCGGGCCAACAAAAGGTCGAAAAAAGTAGTCAACAAAGCCAAGAGAATGTTTGAAGTTGCAAGCGCGAATATCAGACAAGTCCGTGCGCTAACCATCATTCCCGCGGCAGCTGAGCGATCGCTGCGTCAGAGTTTCCTCCAGTAATCCTAGTGGGAAACTATATGGGTGCGGCGCTCATGACGATGGTGTATCTGCAGACACATCTAAAGTAACGGCTACAACCTTGCTAGGGCAAATGAAGCGAGCTCGCGGTAAATGAGACCGTCGGAACTATTTCCTGGCGCACATGGTGCCCAGCTGCTGAGTGCAGTGGTATGAAACTGCCGCGTTATCTGAAAGCAGCTGACCCGTGTGACAAAACAATCATGTTTAACCAAACTGAGAAGGAGCAGCCTTGTTGGGGGGCCGTCCTAAAACAAGACTGCGTGCCATGGCAGCTTCCTGCATCACATTGTCTTCTACGCCTTCTTTAAAGGCTTCAGCATGATACAATGATTTAATTTTCAGTGGATTTACTGTCTTCACAGTCACATACCCGTGCCTATTCTCAAAACTAATGTGAAGCTGTTGCTTGTCGAAACACTTGTCGTACATATATATTGGGCCGAGACACGGGAACATTAGATGAGCGAGAAGGAGCCGCGCCGTTTCAAGAAGCTTGCGCCAGACTGAGTGTCTGCTGCAACGACTAAGAACACACTCATTTACTATTCGGTTCCAGAGTTGTCAGGAAATGCGTTTTTTTTTTCGGGGACTCTAGTGAACGCAGACTTGGCATTATTGACTTTTAGCATTTCCCTCAATGTAAACTGTCGGCTTTCGATCTGTCAAAATTTTCTCGCCTGCTCCGTGAGCAGCAAAATCAGCCCAATTAGCGAGTTCGCCCGCTGTTCTTGTTCAGGCAGCAGTGAAGATTAAATTCGTTATTTATAGTGATCCAGTGATAAAGCTTCAGAGTGGACAATTCAGACTTCACGTACCAACTGTTATCTGAGGCCCCGATAGAAAACTGGTTTAAAGTTGGAGCAAGGCGTCTTTTTATAGCGCTGTGGTTTTCTAGATTCCCTGTGCGTCGTGTGGTTTTTCAAAACAAGCGCCGCGCCCGGAATTTTTAGGGTATACTTGTATCGGGTTATACTGCTTCGTAAATGAAACATTCGTAAGCTAACAATGAGCACTGAATTTGTACCGGCAAGAACTTCGTTTAAAACACCTCTTTTGCCAGTGTGAAAACAATTCTACTGGGCCCGAATTCACTAGAACTTCTTACGCTAGAATTGTTCGTAAGGAAGAACTTCAGCCAATCCGGATGCAAGACATATTTTTTTCAATGGTGATCGGGCAATGGCCAAGAGCACTTACGAAAGAAAACCTTTGTGAATCTGGGTCCGAATTCACAAAACCTTCTTACGCTAGAATGTTTCCTAAGAAAGAATTTTAGCCAATACGGATGCCAGACATATGATTATCAGAGATGACCGTCCAAAGGCAAATAGCACTTACGAAGGAAAACCTTTGTGAATCTGGCTCCTGATTTATACTGATTTTCCAAGCAAACATGTATTACTATTTTTTTCTGACCTGTGGCAAAACTTCGGTTGCAACTTCGGTTACGACTACGGTTGCGGCGCCGACGACGCGAGCACACCTCGACTATCTGTGTAATTGATGTCGCAATAAAATGAGAGGCTAGCACAAAGAAAAATCTCACGCTGTGCACAGTCGATCAGCATAATTGTTAAAGACGGTGGGCTATGCACTCTCGCACTGTATGCAAATACCGAGCATCAGTGCACGTCTCTTCGACCTACAGCGCGAGCAAGTTAACTATACAGTCGCACTCAACCCTCTCCAGTTGTCCTCGACGATCGCAGACAACCTTCGCAATTGAACACGGTCCAGCATCGCAGGTATGGATCAATATCAACACAGCGTCGAAAATGTATATGTACACAACAATAAAAAAAAGTCTGATCTGCACCACTTGAGGTGCGCAAAAAAAAAAAAAAAAGTAAAGCCGGCCTCGAGTGCAGTGCAGAAAGTGCCGTAGGGAAGCCACATAGCTCGCATTGTGTTCTCCAACCTTCTTATTTCTTCCTCATTTTTTTTATTTTGACACCTTGACAATGTATTCCAGTTTATGTGTATTCTCTCATTGGCTTGCCCCACTACTTCTCTTATTTCTTTTTTCTCCCAATTTTATGTTTCGTACTTACTTGGTCCTTGAAAACACATTTTATTCTCTGATATGGCAAAAAAAACATGCGAGGAAAACAAGCAGGGGGAAATTGAGCACGCTCTTTAGGAGTATCCGTGCTTGATGAATCGCCGAGACAAACAAACACACACGGCTGTTATTGCAGAAAGAAAGGAAGCCAGACGCGAGCTCAGTGTACGGAAGAGAGACGTCAAAGGCGCCACGCTTCAAGGATTCCCTGTTTCTTCGCAGTAGGCAGCAATCGAGCAGGCAAAGCGAGCCGCTGAGTAGCCGTGACACACAAAGAGGACAAGGCCGCGCGGCAGTTGGGTTCCTGATGTTATCCGAGCTCGGAGGGGAAGCCGAGCGAGAGGCTGCTCAGCTGTAGCCAGATCTCAATCGGCGCGGCGGCTCGCGTGATGTGCACCGCGTGCCGCAGAGGCTCCTGCCTCGGCCAACTCGGAAGAGACGGGTTGGATAAAAAAAAATGTCACAGTTTCGCCCTAAGGGCGAAGCAATGAATGCGATAGCAACACAGCAATGTCATACGAAGTAAGGTGAGCGGCCTTGGTAGCAATATGAATTGTAGTAAACATGAGCTGATTAAGTAAGCAGGTGTGCTGCGGCGTAAGTAGACCGACATGAAGAGAGACTCGATGACCACGAGAAGGCGCGTGTGAAACGGTGGTGTTGATGAGAAGCGCTTACCGTGGGCAGCGCGTGCGAAGGGACACACCTGTAGTGCTGCACTGCCGATCTGGGCAGCATTGCATGTGTAGCGTGCGTTGTAAAATGTGGCCCGACTATTACTAACTGAATGAACAAGCGTGGTGTGAGCGCGCACAAACAAACATGAATAGATCACACTGAATGACTGCAGCCAACGACTGTCAAACGCTGGCAGCGCAACGTACCTTCGCCCGCTGCGGTCTATCAACGGAAACTGAGCGGCATAAAGGTCAGAGCCGTGTGGAGATAAGAGACGGTGCGGTCGCACGAACGAAGAGCGCGGTTGTTGAAAGCGTAGAAGTGCGCCCCCCCCCCCCCCCCCCCATGCTCCCTCCGGCGCTGGCTTCCCGCTTCCTGGCTTGCGCGTGGGAGAGATAAGAGACTGTGCGGACGAGCGACGAGCGCGGTTGTTGGCAGAGAAGTGCCCCCCCCCCCCCCCCTCCCTGCTCCCTCCGGCGCTGGCTTTCCGCTTCCTTGCTTGCGCGTGGGAGATTGAGTGCGTTCGCTCTCCGTGACAGCGCGCGTCCCCCCACGCTTCCGCTGGGGCATACGGCGCGCGGCGAAGATTTTATCTATACGGAACCTCACGGCGACGGCGACGGCGACGACGACGGCGACGGCGACGGCGACGGCGACGCCGACGGCAGAAATCCGGTTGAAGTGTCCATATAATTGCTATCGCAATAAAACGAACGCGGGCGCTCGCTACACATGCTCGGTGCCAAACTAAAGCCATTCGTTGGACGCCGCATGCAACAACATGCAACCGCGGGAGAGTTTGAACGCGTAATTCGTGGGAGATAGCGTTCGACTTTCTTTCGCCCTTGCTGCTCAATTAATCCCTGTTACTTTGTGTTCATTTATCGCCATGCATTCTTTCAGCTAGTGGTTGTGGGAGAAGAGCAAAAATAAAAGAAAAACGATGTCTCCAGGCAAACTGCGCGTTCATTATACTTCAGGCCTGTGTGCAGTTTGTCTAGAATACCTGTGCACGTTGTTTCTTGAAAGCTGTGTGCCTGTTAACGCAATGAACGAGCGCTGCTTTGATAGTCATCTTGTTTAGTTATTTTACATTAGCAAGGGTGTGGAGGCATGCGCTGACTATACCATTTGTGCTTCGTCTAGCCTTCGACGTTTGCGAGAGCAAAAACGAAAGCGAACGCACGTACCGCCGGTCGCGTGCTGACGCAACACCGCGTTGTGCTTGCGCTATACTATACCGGAAATCCCCTTGTTCCACTTTCGCTGCACGCGATTGGCAACCTTGCGAGGCTGGAGCGTAGCGGCCAGGTTTAAACGGCTTTGATACCATTGAGCGTACGAGTGGCAAAATTAATTTTCTTTCTTTGTAAGCGCTTAGCACTTTTTTATCTTATTTTAAAAGTAAAACGTAGAGTCATCTCACTTGTTCGTTCACTTATAAAGTTGATGCTTGTGCCCAGCTGGGCCCAGCCGCTTCTACTGCTTGCTACGATTGTCTCCAGGGTGATGGAAATTACGAGCACCAATTCCGGACTCTCCGACGATCGTGAATGTCGGTTCAATGCACCGGGGCTTCTTACAGCAATGCGGCAGTCATCATCGGCCAGAAAAAGTTCTGGCCGGCCGAAGACGGCGCTCGAATCGATGTGCACCCAACCAACGCACATGTCATGCAAAGTACAGTGCAGTCAGACTGGTAAAGGAAACACATGAGCGTAGAGCACGTGGGAATTTTGCCCTCTGGAAAGTGTACAATCGCGCGGCTTTTGCGGCAGATGACTTGTGGTTGGTGGCACTCGAATCTTTCCGCAACCAGTGCAATACATAGATATACAATACCTTCAGTCGGCATTTTCAGCTAGAGCACCAGCAAAGTGAGAGTAGCACATTAGCGCGTTCCCATTAACAGCGGGCCCCACTGTACATGGCGAGGACGACATGCGTCTTCTGCACGTATACCTGAATGCAGCTCATACGCAGAGTACGTGCTCAGCTATTGCGTGGGCGCCAAGCATGGATTTTATACCGTTCTTGCGCGTGCGTGAGTGGCGAAAAGATAATGGCAAATCGAGTTCTGATGAGAAGAAAATGCTTCCTAGGTCAAATGCGCTGGCACGAGCCTCTATCAGATAAAGCGGAGATGAAAAACGAGCCGGTGGTGAAGGGCAAAGGAGGACTGCAGAGAGAGAGTTGGCGAAAAGGCACGTCGAGAACGAGGGAAAAGAGACTCAGGACAGGGGGCAGGCATAGGACAAAAGAGGGAAAGGACTTGGAGCTTTGGAAGAGGAGTGTAAGAGGAATGGGAATCAACGCAGAGCACTCAGGAGCAATATATATACATAATGCCGAGTAAGCTGGTCAAATTGACAAAGGGAACACGAACATAGAAAATTGGGAAAGTTGGTAACGATCTATACACTGTGACGCTATGGCGTATATAACAGTTATGGCATATACAAGTTGCCATAAGTGAATCAGTATACTCACTTGGTGGCCAGCATATGTCGTGTTCTTTTCGCTCTTCGCTGTTGTAAGTGGCGCTCTTGAAGTACACGGAAGACGTAGAGAGACAAAAGACACCGAAGAAAGAGAAATAATGAAAAATTTATTTAAAATTTCTTTATTAACGGATACTTCCTCTATCCTGTTTGCTATCCTCCGCCATAAAACAATAGATATCGAGGTATCAAGGTGAAGTACACAGGTGGAGAAAAGAGGGTAATGCCGGAGCGAGGCCGCTCTGCTGCTGCTCCGACAATCATGGGGTTACACTCTCTGTTCGAAATTATAAAAGGAGACCCACCCGGAATAATCCCAGATCTTCGACCCAAGTAAGGAGGGGTGGCCGTGTCACCCCCTGGACTTTTTAGAACGCTTCACCCAATCGTAGTAAGTGAAAACACAATCAGCAAATGGTCGCTAAGTAGGTGGACGAGAGAAGACTGTAAATAAGAAAAGGAAGTAAAGAAAAAAAGGTAAGAGAGCGCAAGGAGGAAAATGAAGATCGCAAGGAGGAAAATAAAACACGTACACACGCACGCACGTGCGTGCGTGTGTGTGTGTGTGCGTGCGTGCGTGCGTGTGTGCGTGTGTGTGTGTGTGTGTGTGTGTGTGTGTGTGTGTGTGTGTGTGTGTGTGTGTGTGTGTGTGTGTGTGTGTGTGTGTGTGTGTGTGTGTGTGTGTGTGTGTGTGTGTGTGTGTGTGTGTGTGTGTGTGTGTGTGTGTGTGTGTGTGTGTGTGTGTGTGCGTGTGTGTGTGTGTGTGTGTGTGTTTTGGTGTTTCACTTTGTATATCATCACCACCCAGTACCTGGAGTAGCATGTCAGGCGATCAGCCCGGCTACCATCTCCAGCATGTCATTAAAGCTGTCTAAGTGTGTGCATTTTTCTTTATCTTTCTGTCTCCCCTTACCCCTTCCCCAGTGTAGGGTAGCAAACTGGATATTTACCTTCCGGTTAACCTCCCTGCCTTTCGCATCTTATTTATCTCTCTCTCTCATTAAAGCTTGAATCTATTTCTCTCTCTCTCATCTCTAGGCAATATGTGCCTTCAGTAAATGTTACGATAATAAGGTTGTACTTGAAATGATTCGCATGAAAAAGAGAGTGATCGAGAAAAAAGTGGCGGGAAACCTTTCAACGGGAAGTGACCTCCGCGGAAGCGGAAACCGGAAAGACTGAAAAGACAAGGACGTCTGCGCGCAGTCTGCCTCATGCGCCCAGTGCGGGGTTGAGCTCAGTGCACTGGGGTAAATGACTTGCTGCAATACGTCCCGTACTTTTCCGCTGTCTGCTCACCCGGGCCCTATTTGTACACAAGCGTATACTCAGTGGTCAAGGCGAGTCTCGCATCCAGACGACCCTGCGCCACAGCGGCCTCGTTCAACGAACGGCTTCGCGTCTGGCGTCCTCGCTACTGCCAGCATCGAGGCGCGGTTGCGAAGGTTGGTTCGAAGCGGTAGGGAGGGGAGGGGGGGTGAGAGGGTGATAAAGGTAAATTAGCTGGAAGGGATCACGGTTAGCCGCTGTTAGCCAAACACCTCATTATCTTACGCTAGCGGCGCGTTTGCTTTGAAAACCGTACGCTATATGCCGCAGATGCACGAATCCGATAAACATCGCGTGTGTGACGCCGGATATAACAGCGGACGACAGCACGGGTGATAGCGTCCACAGCGCTAAGAAACGGACGAAACGCAGGAGCTGTTTTTGACCGCGTTTGTGGCCTCCCCACTACAAATAAAAATGTGGTTGATCCCTCTTATATAGGAATCGGTATAGAACACGAAAGTGAAACGTGTCTTCACAGAAGTAGTGTAATGTTTATTGCACATTGATATATAATGTCTATTGGTGTTTTGTGGCTAAAGCGCCCTTAGGCGTTGATGCACCCACGCTGACGCCTGGTGGCACGTCTCCTCCATCACGACTACCAACGTCGATGACCATGAGCAACCGTCGTGCATATGGAAGCTGCACTACGCTGCACACGCTAGCACAACGCGAAAGACGAAGCACGTAACTGACACACTAATACAACGCGCAAGACAAAGCACGTAACTGAATCGTCACCGAGTCAAATCAGCGCGTACAGCGCGTCGTAATTGCAGCCTCCGCGATCAACTTCAGAGACATTTTCAGAGCTAATTGCGGAGGCCACGCTCCGCTGTGC
Organism: Dermacentor silvarum; assembly: GCF_013339745.2. NCBI lineage: Eukaryota > Metazoa > Arthropoda > Arachnida > Ixodida > Ixodidae > Dermacentor > Dermacentor silvarum. The sequence continues at coordinate 138,548,306 of NC_051155.1, forward strand.
TGAGTACGGTGAACGCCACCTGGCGTTGGTAGTGCTTCTTGATGCCAGCGTCCCTTCGAATGCTGGCATCGAGGCGTCGTAGTGCTGAGACCACCGAAGCGTTCACTGTCGGTGCGCGTTAGTGTCATAATGCAGTACTTCTCTTTTCTGCTCGTAGGCGGCGGCACCGCCCCGAGCAAGAGCGCGGGTACACGGAGGAGTGTTAGATATATAAGGCGCGTCTGTGTAGCTCTCTGCAAATGCGTGTGTGGCGCAATGGGTTAAACGCTCGGCGATCTATCGTCGCGGACCGAGAGGTCGTGGGTTCGATTTCCAGATTTTGCATGTTTGTGGAACTTTTTCTTCTGGTTTCTTTCTTTGTATTATGTTCGTGTACATTGTAAGCTGACGTATTTCCGTGACGGAAATACGTCAGTGAAGTCTTGGTGGACCCCGGCATAAAACACCTTCGTGTTAAAAAAATGGGGGCAGCTTGCACTAGTGGTGCAAAGCTGGAGTAAACAGCGGGGCTGGTGATCGACCTAGCGTCTTTCAGGTTTTACTAGGATGGGCTAAGTTTTGCTAGGAAATGCTAAGTGCTGCTAGGCGCGATATTCCGAATCGGCTCGGCGCCTACGTGCAGATTCTCGCTTGGCTGCGCGACGCGCTTCAAGATGAGCGGCTTCTTCTTCGGGTGTCCAGATCTTCTTTGGTCGTCCCATGTCAAGGCTACATGTACTCGCTCGCCACAGATTCAACGAGAGTTCTGCCGCCGTCGCGGCGGCTCCGAGCTTTATCTCCTCGGTGACCTCATGGCTACAGTGTACTAGAATAGGGGCAGTGTGCTCACTGCCATATCCCTGCGCCGCGTCGCCGCGGCGCACTCAGTGTCGCCTGCTCCGGCGCCCGCCAGAGGCGCTGCCGCCAGTTTCTCCTGAAAACTTCCCTCGCTTGGTATGGAGTACGTTCTGTTGGATCGCGACGTTGACCGTTCTCCCTCAAGGGCTGCAGAAGATAACAAACATGTCCCCAGGGTAGACAAGCTCAGGGTTCTCGGTCTGCATATTCAGAGCAATCGACACAACACGCACACCCTCCAGACACTCCAATCCACCGTCGACAACACTCTCAGACTGCTCGGCCGCGTGTCCAACCGACACGGCGGTCTGCGGGAAAATGATCTTCTCCGACTAATACACGCCTTTGTCATCACAAAGGTAACTTACACACTCCCATACTTACACCTTCTCAGAAAGGAGGCTGACAAGGTCAACACCCTCCTTCGCAAAATCTATAAATTCGCCCTAGGCCTCCCACTACGCACGTCCACAGAACGGCTCATGCAGACCGGTACCTTCAACACACTCGACGAGCTCGTCGAAGCCCATCTCACCTCCCAACAAACCCGCCTTTCCAAATCGAAAACCGGACGACACATTCTCAACTCCTTAGGCATTTCTCCACCATCTCTCAGTCACCCCAAACACACCATTCCACACCACATACACGCGAATTTACACATTCCACCACTCCCTAAAAACATGCACCCTATACATCACATCCCACGCAGGAGGCAAAGGGCCAAGGCCCTACACAGAAAATTCTCCAATTCAACCGACGTGCTCTATGTCGACGCCGCCGAATATAGCACTGGCTCCAAATATGCCCTCTCAGTAATAAATTCGCACGGCCAGTTAGCTACGGCTGCCTCTGTCTATGCTTCTTCTCCGGAGGAGGCGGAGGAGGCGGCCATAGCCCTGGCTTTCGCTATTCCAAATTCCTCCGTCATTGTCAGCGACTCAAAAACAGCCATCAGCAATTTCGGAGCGGGCAGGGTGTCAAGACAAGCCCTTTCCCTAACCCTCTCTCACCCTCCCACACAAGACGTAGGCCTGATTTGGACCCCAGCACACGCGGGTCTCGCCGGCAACGAGGTGGCTCACGCCAGCGCCCGAGGATTAACGGACCGGGCGCGGGCATTAGGTGAGTCGCAAATCGTTGCTTTCGAGAGGCCGTTTTCCGCGAGAGATCGCCTTCTCACATTCCACATCTGTGCACATTATACACTCGATCGTCTCACATTTCCTCCCTTGGCACGTAATTCTCCACGTAAACGCGAGATCCTCTGGCGGCAGCTACAGACTCGCACCTTTCCCTCCCCTCACTTTCTACACGTCATTCACCCTTCTCTCTACCCTTCCCCGGCCTGCCGCTTCTGCTCAGCGGCCAAGGCCAATCTCGACCACATAATGTAGGGATCCACTCAACACTCATTGCCCCCTCCCCTTAATAATTTAATTACTAGTGAGGAGCAGTGGGGGGCTGCCTTGCGCAGCTCCAGGCCAGACGTTCAGGAGGCCATCCTGGGGTGGGCTGAGAGGGTAGCGGAGGACTACCTCGAGTAGACCCCTTCCCCCCTCTACCCCGCTGCCCCTTTCCTTGTAAAAAGGATAAATAAAGTTGTTACTACTACTACTAGCGCCAACCTTTCCTTTCTGAAAACTAACCACTGAATGTCGACGTTGTCGGCTCTCGACTGCAAGTCCCGCCGGCGTTTTCAGCAGTATCCTCTCTGCTTGCTCTCTGCTTGACGCTTTACTCAATGTGCACTCTTAGTGAGTGAGAATGGCTAGCCGCCGTCGAAAATACTGCTTTGAAACCGAGTGCAGATTTGCCTACAGTCGTGTGAAAGATGCACCAAAGGCGTCTTTGCTCAGCGTTCCACGTGATGAAGAACGGCGAAAGGAATGGGAGAGGAACCTCAACCGCGCAGATAAGACACTGGAGGAATCTTGCGAGTCTGTGATTTACACTTCGAACCGCGATTCATAATTAGGGACCTGTGTACCTTATAAATATAGAATGCAAAGAGGTGTGAATTCCTCGTGACAATTGCCACTGCTATCAGAAAACGCTGTTCCCACGATTCTTCCGAATTTACCACAGTACGTGACGAAGACGACACCGAAGCCCAGGAACAAAAGGAAATGGTGTGAAAGGGACCAAGCAACCGCGAAGAAAAGCCGAAGCGCACTAGACAGTAGCTATTCGGAATTTTCACCGGCTGCTCCCGTCGCTTCCGGGATCATTCTTTACTTCGTTGTAAATAAACATTGTTAATTATTGCAGAAATGTACACCCGTGAGCAAAAGTATACGTAGCAAAAGTGACCAGGGATTGCGCGATAAAGCTGATTTTTTTGAACTGCCTGCGAATGCAACTTGAAATTGAGGACTGCAGTCCAATCTTGGCATTGCGAGCTTTAACGTGTACTGGTCAATTCCACTTTATGCATGTTAATTACGAAGAAATTGAGTTTCTTCGGCGACCCTGTAGTCTGTATACTTTTGCTCACCGGTGTACCTGGTATTTTCATCCTTTCGATTTCATGTCGCATTAACGTTACGAAAGATGTAATACATAAATAACCAGCTAACCAGCTTAAATTGTGCAGCAGTGATACCTAAATATTTAATTTCGTGAATAGATGGGGCAACGTGAAAATGTCTAAGGCGCTGCACGCCTTACCTGCGAAAAAAAAAAAGAAAACTCGAAGTGGTGGTTAAATTCGGCGCGGTGGTGCTGGAAACGCGGATGCGCGGTCGTTGTGGCGAAACCACACTGACCATTTTATCGATCAGCTGCAGAAAAAACTTGAGTGCCTCTTGCTACCGTGACTGCAGCGGCCGTATCAAGCCTTTAACAGAACAGCATGAATAGCAAGGCTAGTTCATCCGTGCCTCCGGCTAAAAAAAAATCGCCAACCCACTGTAGATCAGCCGCAACAATAGTAATTTATTTCACTGCACACTGCGAAGGTGCACCAAAAGAACTTTCGTGCGCTGCACGTCGTGCATTTTACTTTTATACGGTGAAAACAGCAACACGCGATAGCTGTTTTACCGCGACGCGTAGGAAAGTTTCAGGTGACGCTGCGAACCGCGCCACTGTCGGCGGCGACATGAAGTGCGTCAAGCCCTGCCGCGGTGTGAGCGCACTACAACTCTTCTAGTACACTGTACTCATGGCCAAGCTGCGTCTCCACACTTGCCCCGGGGCGTGGCTGGTCGAAGCCTGCCGAGCCGCCGCCAGAGGCGCCGCCTGCAGTCACGAACACCGCGTGCGTTCGGCGCGAACGCGAGGAAACGCGGATCGCGTCGGCAGCAGCTCTGCACGTTGCCTCGTTGGTGCTGCTACAATTTCTTTCTCTCTCTCATTTTCTCTTTCTCTCTCCCGGGCATAGCGCGCGCCGCACGCATGCTTTCCTTCCCTCTCCTTAACGTCCCATGTCAAGGCTACATGTGCACGGCACGAAGAGGAGGCGAAGCACACGCCGCTGAGTGAGGTAGTTGCTAGGCAACGCGGTGACGTCATCGCCAGGCACAGTTTATTGTTCACACTACGCGGCCTAACCAAGAGCTTAAACAGCTCCGCTGTTAAAATTGCCGCTAAAGTCGTAGACGTCAGGCCCATGATCCAGCTTACTCGCAATGAGCGCATGTTTGCTGAAAAAAACTTAAAGCACACACTTCGTCCTGATGCTAAAAACATTCATGCTTAACGGGCAACTGTAAGAAACAACAACCCCCCAAAAAAGGCTTCATTTCTTCTTTCTTTAATTTTTCTTCTCGGGCATGTTTATATTATTACGATGCGAGCGAAAACTCGCCCCTTTTCGGTTTCGTTTGTTTATGTTTTAGCATGCAAATGGACGGCGTAGGCTGTTCAGCACCTCACGGCTTACTTGAAAGTGAACAGGTCTCATTTGTAACTTATGCAGGTTTCTTGACTCTATATTTAGGCGCTCGTTTGTCATCCTTTACGCTGCGGTATCCTAACGGGAGCTTCGAACAATGTCCCTGTTTTGGGAGGGAGCCTTGCGCACCGTGTCTACAGCAATTTGACATGTAATTCCCACCACTTTCACTTCCCGATCGTCTATTACCTTCCTCTTCCTCGCCCTTAGTCTAGGTTGCGCCGGTTGACCTGTTCTGAACATCAGGGCCTGAATTCCCAAAAACTTCATACGCGGGAATTATTCGTAAGAAATAATTTCAGCCAATCCAGATGCCAGACATATTATCTAAGGCGGCCGGCCAATGGCAAAGAGCCCTTACAAAAGAAAAGCTTTGTGAATATGGCCCCAGTTTGCTCCTTCTCGGTCGTGGGCTTCATCTGGGCGGAGCCTTGCGGTCACGATGACGATGGGTAGCGTGTCTGCCATGCAGCGCTGTATCGGATGGCCTATGGATAGCTTGCACGTGACGACACAACTTGTTACTTTGATGGCCCTCCAACTAAGCGGCTGGGATGACGTCAATAAACCACATTCAGTACCACGGGTAACCTGGCCTGGCTTCGATGTCATAGAGACACGGTCAGAACGTCTCTGGCGTATGTGCCAGAACCACGACAGAACCACCGCGCGAGAAGCCAACAGATACAGTTTCTCACCGTGAATGTCTTCTAACATAGCAGAAAGGATGACGTCAGTGCATGCCATCTATAGGTCGCTTTCCGAGTGCTTGGAAGCTGTAGCCAATGTGCACGAGCGAGACTAGTGATATCCGACCTGAGCGCGCTGGCCGTACCATCGGAGGCGGGCTTTGCGCATTTTCTGCTTGGTCGGAGCGACGCCGTATTTTTCAGACGTGGTCGAATCGCGGGATGCCGCTGATTCTGTGTAACATCTTATCCTTCCCACTAACCTTTCACGAAATCTCTGGGTAGTATATGAAGCAGTCCTCCGGCTTGCAGCGAGCGCACGATCCATTGCATTGATAAGGTTAACTCGATGACGTCAGTTGCCATTCAAAGAAAAGTCGAAATCCCTTGATTTATCGTTTGATCTCTGTCATGGGTACAGCCGGCTACCAACGAATTGCCGTTTTGTCCCGCGAAACCCCATAGTTTTCCTGCCGGCGAGCGAGAGAGCTCGAGCCGGCGCGGTGTTTGCCACATGACCAACGAACCAAAGAACTACCGCGAAGCTCCGTGACGTCAGCTCAGAGGCGCGACCAGCTCTTTGCCGACCTGTTTCACCGAACGCTGTTGCAGACGACAACAAGGACACATTGGTCGCAACTGTACGCAGAATAGTGAGTACAAGAATAAAGTGTGTCCGCATTTGCAAAAGAGACAGCATACTTCAGCGATTCCTTCGACTCGGAAATCATTTACTGCGACGGCAACATCCTACCACAGCCAAGACCACCATCTCGCCAAAGAGAGCTGCAAGGCTTCTGATTGATCTCTGGACAATGGTGCATTCTGGCTCGCGCGCTTCGCAGCCGATGGCGCTGCTACAGCCTGTCGTCTTCTCCATGTCAAACTATGGCAACGAGCAATGATAAAGCGGTAAAAAAAAAGTTATCCATTTTTGTGACCATTGGTTGGTGGTAGTTTTTGCAGCTGAGGCTTCGCGTCGCTGTCGAGTGGTCAACGGCGGGGTGCTGTGAGCCGCAAGTGTGGTCGTCCCGAGGTTTTGCTCGTGAACGGTCCATTTCGGCGCACGACCCATCCACGGAGTTTAACGCGGAAGCAACTGCAGTGTTCACCAATTGGTCGATTCATTAAAGTTGTTACTGTTATCCTTAGTCCTTTTCCGGTAACAGTCTGTAACAACCTTTCGTGTACTGACTGCACAAATGTGCTGGTAATACTCGTATGCGCACGGGCAAGATATTCACCTGCCGCAGATATATCGCACTCTCTTGCTGACTGCGCTTAGATCATGACTTGCGCGATGGCGCATTGTACTTAGATCCATTTCCCCTTATATCCGTTAAGTTTGCCTGGTTTGAAATTCGCAGGATTTTTTTTTTTTTCTCTAGATGTTTATGGATAGCAGAGACTTCATTGGACTATTTTTCTCTTCTCCGATCAACACATAAACAAAGAAAACGTTCCGTGTTCCCACTCTCCTTCCACGCATGAAGCGGAAGACACCTCTCGGCGAGAGGGAAGACGTCAACTCGACGTGTTGTCGTTCTCCAGGTCCGTCTGCGTGCGCTGTTACATGTCCGCTCAAACAGGGAGTCGCTTGGCGCGGCCCCCGATGGGTCAAGGCCCACCGGCAAGCGCTGACGTTCGAAAGTGAAACGCCGCACTGACCTACTCCTGTGCCCACACCTCTAAAGCCTGCCGGGTTCACTGGGCCATTGAATCGGCCGCACGCGAACGCCTTGACTGCTCGGAGCGCAGGACACGGCGGCGTCTGCGGCTGGCGGCGACGGGATAACTGGCAGTGGAACAACCTTCCACCCCAACCACCTACCCTGCGCTTTCTTTCTTTCTTTCTTTCTTTCTTTCTTTCTTTCTTTCTTTCTTTCTTTCTTTCTTCATACTTTATTTGTTACTTGCTTTCTCTCATCGTTTCTCTATTTCATTCCTTCTTTCTATCTTTATTTCTTTTAAACCCTTCTTGCGGCAAAGGCGCTAGACGAGTAGCCGTCAAGGTTTCTCACTCTTGGATTCTATAAACCATTTAGCTGTTTGCCTAGAGAGACTCTGGCAAGCTTTCAGTTTTTCTGCGCTCACAGATATAAAGCTCGCAAGAAAGACAAATGGTGAGCCATGCGGCAAAGCAGAAGCCCGCAGATTTTCCACAGTTTGTCTCTGCAACTAATCACAAATTTGCAAATAAATTTCGCTGTATATATATATATATATATATATATATATATATATATATATATATATATAACACAGAAACTTGTGAATATCTTAACTTCAGATATGACGCGTATTTCTTTTATTTGAGACCGTAGAAACGGGCTACTCGTACGTTGAGCAAACTTGCAAACACGCTCTGTCTTTCTTTTGTTCTTTCTTTTTTTCAGCATAGCAGTTGATAACACACGGGTCTGCGGGAAGACGCACCGGCAATGTCTTGGGGTCACAGGCTCTATGATGCCAAGACACGTACAAAGCCGTCTATAGAGCGCTTGGCAGGAAAACGAGGATCATTTAAAACAGCGATAGCGATATGAATAAAAAAAAAAACGTACTTTTTTTTTTTTTTTTTTTTTTTTTTACTGCGCAATTTTCAACATTGCGAAACCTGCCGCAGTGTCGTAGTGGCTTTGGCGTTGCGCTGGTAAGCCCGACGACGCGGGATCGAATTCGGGCCACGGCGGCTGCATTAATTTCGACGGTGGCGAAACGCAAAAACGCCCCTGTACCGTGCATGTGGCGCACGTTAAAGAACTCCAGATGGTCAAAGTTATTCCGGAGTTACCCACTAAGGCGTTCCTCATAATCATATCACTGATTACGGGACGTACTTTGAACTATGCGTCAGCACGTTCCGACGAATATTTACGTTATATTTTCAATATCTGTGATACGTATTGCTTGACTAATCGAAGAGTAGCCGGTATCACCCAAGATGCCAACCTCTCTATACGTCCACACTTCATAAATGAAAAGGGCTCCTGATCGATTGTTAGCCTCCTTAAGCTGTGAACGAGTGCGTTTATCTAAACCAAGGGGTCATAAGGGATCCGGAAGGATCATAAGGCCTGCAGAATGAAATTGGCTGCAACGCATTTGTCAAGACGTGCCAATTCATCCCTTTCAGCTAGCTGACATCCAGAAAAATGAAAATGTATAACCAGTGCACTCCGCCAGTAACAAACCGAAAGTTGAATAGACACGAAAAAAAGGATGCTAAGTGCAGTGCAATTAGCGATGAAAATAAGGGAGATTGCCGTAACGTTAAGAGATGGAAAGATGCAGTATGGATTAGAGAGCAAACACTGGTAGATAGTATCCTAGTTGAGATAAAGAGAAAGAAGCGGAGTCTGGCAAGCCACGTATAATGCGCAAAGCAGGTAGGCCTATCCGAGCAGCAGAAAGGGTGCCAAGTTATCATGAAAATGGGTCGAGGGCGGTGATGCTTAGGTGGAGTGACAGCATTAGAAAATTGTAAGGCTCAAAATTAAGCTAGGAATCACCGGCACTGGTCGTTGTTTTGCAGCGGGGCTAATATAAAGGCTGGTGCCAACAGGCCGCTGAGAAAAAAAAAGCATGCTCTAAGCTAAGCAGAGTACTATGTTGGGCTAATTGATGCAAAGCTTAAGAATAAAGCTAGTTCTTACGTAATCTTGAGCTTACGCCACACATTGTTCTTAAGTTATGCTCGAAGTAATGCCTAAGCAAAAAAATCAGGAATTAAAAAACCTAAACTTTGGGGTTTTACCTGCCGAAACCACGATCTGATAATGAAGCACGCCGTGATGGGGTACTCCGGAATAATTTGTACCACCTGGGGTTCTTCAACGTGCATCTAAATTTAAGTACACGGGTGTTTTTGCATTTAGCCCCCATCGAAATGCGGCCGCCGTGGCCGGGATTTGATCCCGCGACCTCGTGCTCAGCAGCCCAACACCATAGCCACTGAGCAACTACGGTGGGTAAATTCCCGGATTCGCAGAACCGCTTGCGCGGAGGAGTGATTCGTTAAGAAAGAACACCTGCCATTAGCGATGGCATACGATATGACCACGAATGCGGTATTGTATGAAAAACTTTATTCGAGCCATCCTACAATAAATACATTTTTGTCATCATCACTGAGGTCCTGGTCAGTGAGAAATGGTTTTAACTACCTCCGTGGGTTCTGTTCTAGGTTTTTACAGCTTTTATAGGTCAACAATATTCATGTTGAAGATGCTTACGGCGCGATAATAAATAAACGCTTCAGAAACTAAGATAAGGAGGAAGTATTGGGAGAGTCAATCTCAGTAAATGATAAACGTTTTAGAGCGCAAACAAGACATAAGGCACAAAAGGAGGGTCAGACACAGGACAGGCACTTCTCAGTAAACTTGCAGTTATTCGAGACTTTACGAACTCAGCTGTATGTAATTTATATATTATATTTCCTCGGCACAAAGATTCCTTTCACACCAGAAAAACTGAAATAATTTTTATGATTACGTCGTCGAATACCTGCCTTAAACTTTTATTGTCACAGGGCTGGTCTGGCACCCGCCCTACTGTGCCTAATTTGTGGAGATTATGAGACGATCGATAACATTTACATTCTTTCAACGTTTTTCATATTCAAGGAAAAAAATTTTAGAATCCCATATTAAACAACTTGGTATACAGGGTAGGGTGCTCACTTTAAGTTTTACGGAATCTTTAAAAATCGCCTGTAGCAGGTAGCATAATTCTTATCGTTGAGCTGGATTATTCGATGAGGCGGGCGTTATCAGCACAAGAAATCAAAACACATATTCAACTAATGCACAAAAATTCACTAATTAACTTCTTAGTTAATTACTTGACGACACATACTGCAATTTACGAATTGTAGCCGGTGAGTTTGCAAGACGCATCAACTCGAAATGAATTTCCAGGATGACATCAGTTTCGAGATATTATTTCCCAAAGTGTTGGACGAAATACATGGGCGCGCCAGTTACTTTTGTGCTTCAATGTATAAATCAGCATTTTGGTAAAAAAGTAAGTGGAACAACAGTGCATTTTTACGGCGAGTTTGATGGCGCATATCTCCAAACTGGTGCCATTCTGGAAATTCCTTTCAAGTGGATACGCGAAGTGGATTTTTAAGTTGTACGGAATTATTAGAAATCGCCTGTGGCGGCAGGTGCATAATTCTTATCATTGCGCTATATATATATATATATATATATATATATATTGCGAGCATTATTTATACGCTTCATATTCTCATCTGTACATGCTCATCATCCTCACTTCACCGTTTTGGGGCCTGGTGGTGGGGATCTCGCTCGAGAGAATAAAATGAGAGTCTGCCTGCCTAAACCTTGTCGCCACGGATGAGAATCAAGCAAGCAAGCAAGCTCACAAGTGGTGGAGTGTGCTGTCCGGTTCCTTCGTCCTCTCACTGTCAATATCTCTCCAGCTTCACCTACGCTACATCCCTGGAGCTCCGCTCGGGTCGCCGCCTCTACCAACTGCACTCGACCATGTCCCAAGACCAGTAGGCCACTAACGCGACATCCACCTTGCCTGCTCCGGCGGGAACCCCTTCTTGGACGGTCACCACCCCTCAGAAGGATCCACCGCGGTATTTGCTGGACTTCGCGGTGACGACGTTGAAGACTGGATGGAGCAATACGTGCTCGTGAGTGACTTTAACCACTGCAACAAATCTGCAAAACTTGCGCACGTCGCCTTCTACCTAACCAGCGTCGCAAAAACTTCGTTTTACAACCATGAGCTCGATTTCGTCAACTGGAGCACGTTTAAACACCACCTACGCCAGATTTTCGCGAACTCTTCTGTCCGCTCCGATATCGCCAAGAAGAAGCTTGCAAAGCGTGTTCAGCACTCGGACGAGTCGTACACTTCGTACATAGAAAAAGTCGCTTAATATGATTCGCTTACACCGTGACACATCTGATTTCAAGGCGTCGAACGACAGCGAGCGCCGTGCCTTTATTCGCTCCATCATCCGTGAGGAACTGCACGCCCAAGCTTCCTCAACCTCTTCTGAGGTCCATATGACGCCTCCTGGTGGCGGCGTCCGCCATATCGTGAGGGGAAGAGATAGCTGCCGTGACCTGCCCGCAAGTCCCGAGACCGCACCCCATCCCTACGCCAACTTACGCCCAGGTTACCTCTATAGTACCACCCTCCCAGCAGCCACCACAGCAGCCACCTGTACCGGACGGGTCCCTGAATCCTATCACTACAAGACTACCACCTCGTCCGTCTTACAACGCATGGAGCCCACCTCGACCTGTTTGCTACTATTGCTGCATCCGTGGTCACATTTCAACGTTTTGCCGACGCCGTCAGCAAGATGAAAGGCACGGCTATGACGGGTTTGAAAGGGATGAGTTTTCTGGCCCTGTACCACAACATCGGCATTTTTACTACGATTATTATCCACGACGTTCCCCATCTCCACAGGAATTCAACGTTGCCGGTTCATTGTTTTTTCCGCGCCGTCGCCCACCATCACCGACGCGGTGCTCCTCTTCCCCTCTTCGACCGGCTACTTCATCCTCCGATCACCGCCTGGAAAATTAAATTGTGCAGCTTCAGGGGGGAAAGCTGCATCCTTTGGACAACGTGAAACTCCTCCGGCGCGCCCGTCAAATGTACTTAAGGTGTGTGTTGAAGGTATACGGACTGAAGCCTTGGTTGGCACGGCTGCATCGCTTTCCGTTGTTAGTACTGACTTTTGTTCTCGATTGCAAAAAGTGAAGACACCATATAATGACCCTCCCCTTCGTTGTGCTAATGCAGTTCTTGCTCAGCCCTACGGTGTTTGCACTGCGCATGTTGTCATTGATGGCAACCTTCACCACATTCAGTTGGTCGTGCTACCTTCGTGTACCTACGCGATGATTTTGGGATGGGACTTCCTGTCCTCCACTTTAGCTTTCATCTCTTGCCATCAACGCAATATTCATATGACGGTACACTGAATCTTCGTCAGCTGTCGGATGCTCACAGCCTACGTTTTGTCACGTCTACCGACTGTTTCATTCGTCCGGGCAATGAGCATATTTTAACGCTGACTTCCGACACTAATGTTAATGGTGATGTGTTGTTCTCATCGAGCAGTCACTGCATTTATGGTGGGCTTAGCATTATTCCTAGCCTGGTGCGGTTTCAGGATGGTGGAGCGTTCGTCGCTGTTCGTAACCCTACTTCTTCGCCAGTTGTGCTCTCCCAGGGCACCACTGTGACTTGCTTTACTGACACCGAAGCTCTTTCGCTGGTGCCTCTTCACACCGAATCACCACCTTTGTCTACCACAACTGATGATCATGCTGCTGCCGCTGCTTTAACGACCGCGATAAATCCCGATCTGACTGCTGCGCAGAAATACGACCTTTTCGCCCTACTGCAAAAACACAGCCTTATTTGACGTTTACTCCAAGCTTCTGGGGTGCACTTCCGTCGCAGTGCATCGCATTGAAACCGAAGGCAGTTCGATTGTACGCCGCCGCCCGTATCGCGTGTCTTCCGCAGAATAGAAAATCATTGCGGACAACGTTGATGTCATGCTTAAAAGAGACATCATTCGGCCATCGTCCAGTTCTTGGTCGTCTCCTGTTGTGTTGGTCCGCAATAAAGACGGCTCTGTACGATTTTGCGTCGATTATCGATCACCTAATAAGATCACGCGCAGAGACGTATATCCGATGTCAAAAATCGACGATGCCATTGAGTCCCTCCAGGGCTGAATATTTCTCAAGTCTAGACCTCCGATCAGGGTACTGGCAAATACCCATGCACGAAGCGGACAAGGACAAGACAGCCTTTGCAACACCAGACGGACTTTACGAGTCCAATGTCATGCCCTTCGGTTTATGTAATGCTCCTGCAACATTTGAACGCATGATCGATACAGTTTTACGCGGCCTTAAGTGGAAGACCTGTCTGTGTTATTTAGACGACATCGTTATTTTTCTAGAACTTTTCGTCAGCACCTTGAGCGTTTGGATGAAGTTTTCACATGTATTTCCAACGCTGAACTCCAACTGAACACAAAGAAATGCCATTTTGCCCAAAACAACATCAAAGTTTTGGGCCACCTTATCAGTAAAGATGGCGTTCGACCAGATCCCGACAAGGTTGCCGCCGTGCTTCGCTTCCCTCGCCCCGAAAATCAAAAACAATTAAGTTTCTTGAGCCTGGCATCCTACTCCCGCTGCTTCATCAGTCGTTTTCCTGCCATGGCGTCACCGCTGCACAAGTTGCTGACGTCGGGGACTGCTTTCCCTTGGACAGACGACTGCGAACTTTCTTTCCAAGCTGTCAAGCAAGCCTTAACAACCGACCCTGTCCTCTGTCACTTCGATGAGAACGCACCAACTTGTTTGCACACCGACGCTAGCGGCCATGCGATCGGTGCTGTCCTTCTACAGCGTTATACCACAACACGAGAGAGAGTTGTTGCTTATGCCAGTCGCGCATTAACAGCTGCCGAAAAGAACTACTCGATAACAGAGCAAGAATGACTGGCAGTAGTTTGGGCCATACAAAAGTTTCGACCATAATATATGGACGCCAGTTCACTGTCATAACCGAGCACCACGCCTTATGCTGGCTGTCGTCAATGAAAAATTTGGCTGGACACCTTGGTAGCTGGGTGGTCCGATTACAAGAGTACGATTTTGACGTTGTCTACAAGTCCGGGAAAAAGCATCAAGATGCCGACGCTCTGTCTCGCTGCCTCCTGCCACCATTATCTTCGAGAACGTCACTCCATTGCTCGCCACTTGATGCTGAGACTAAGGACCCATTTCACACTTGCGACTAGGCGAGGTCGCGCGACCAAGTTAGTCGCAAACAACCAGTCGCAACTAGTCCCAAATGGTCACTTTTCTCGAAAGGCGACCGGTACGGGCCAGTCGCTCGCTGCTCGATTTTTCAGTCACGCGACCGCAGTCACAGAACAGCTGAACCAATCAGATGCGAAGGAACAGGACGGCCGTATACGCTGACGCTTATTTTACGCGGCGACGACATTGCAAGCAGACGTGACTGGCATATCGCGAGACATTTCGGTTTAGCGACTCGTCGGTCGCATTTGTCAGTGCAAACATCGTTCGTCTTGAGTAGTTTTCTGGTCGCCAGTCGCAATCAGTCGCGGGACGTCGTCTAGTCGCAAGTGTGAATGCGCCCTAAGTCTCCACTTACACTATTACCCCTAGCGGTTACTGGTACGTTATCTTCCAATCGCGTCCCTCAGTTCACCTCGTGTCAACGTTCTGATCCTTGCTGCAACAGCATTATCCAACGCCTGTGCGGGAGTACTACTGCACCAAATGCTAGATTACGTCGACAACTGCGACTATTTAAGCACGACAACGATGTGCTGCACCGCTACATTTACAACTCCGACTGACACCACTGGTTACCTGTTCTTCCACGGTCCCTGCGCACACAAATCCTTGAAGCCTTTCACGACGACCCATCTGCTGGCCATTTGAGTTTCCACAAAACATACCACCGCGTTAGGAGCCGTTTCTTTTGGCCAGGCATGTCTACCTTTGTGACCAAGTACGTCGCTTCTTGCGTCCAGTGTCAACGGCGGAAACGACTGACATCGCCTCCTGCTGGCCTTTTACAGCCCATCCCATGCCACAAGACATCTTTTGCCATTTTTGGGATAAACCTAGTCGGCCCTCTGCCCATAACTCCGGCAGGTCATCGATGGATCGTGAGAGCTGTTGACCATCTCACACAATACGCAGAGACCGCTCCTCTACGCTCTAGTTCGGCCTCAGACGTTGCCGACTTCTTTCTAGATGCCATTGTGCTGCGTCATGGTGCACCTCGTGTACTGTTGAGTAATCGCGGCAAGACTTTCATGTCAACAATGATCGAAGAAGTACTCAGAGCTTGTGGAACAGTTCATAAGACGACATCCGCATACCACCCTCATAGAAATGGCTTAACAGAGCGATTTCATCGCACACTAACAGATATGAGATCAATGTATATTGGGCCAAACCATGACAACTGGGACAAGCTTTTACCTTTTGTGACGTTTGCTCACAACTACGCTGTCCAATGAACTACGGGGTACTCACCTTTCTACATAGTTTACGGCCGTTCGCCGACATTCACCATGGACGCCGCTTTCTTCAATGCGCCAACTAACACCTGAGCCAGTATACCCGAACAGTTCGTATGGAGAATTGACGAATGTCGTCAACGTGCTCGCTTCAACACAGAAGTCAGTCAGCTAGACCGCAATCAACGTTACGACATCTCTCGTCGAGACATCTCCTTTCGTCCTGGAGAGGAAGTGCTCCTTTGGACGACCATTCGTACACCCGGTTTATGCGAGAAGTTTGAATCCCGCTTCCTTGGACCCTGCATTATTAATGAAAAAACATCCCCCGTGAACTATCGCATTACTGCCGTGGAGGTTTCTTCCGACCATCGTTATCGTGGTTCACAGATCGTTCACGTTTCGCGTCTCAAACGATTCGTTAGGCGTCTCCCTCCTGACAAAGTCACGGCCTGGCTGGCCGCTTGCGCGCGCGGGGAAATTAGTGTGAGCATTATTCATACGCTTCATATTCTCATCTGTACATACTCATCATCATCGTTTTGGGGCCTGATGGTGGGGCTCTCGCTAGAGAGAATAAAGAAGAGCCTGACTGCCTAAACGTTGTCTCACAATATATAAATCCATTCCGGACATTCTTTCTCTGGGAGCCTCCTCTCTTGCACACTGTGGTAAGATGTTTGCTCAGCCGCGGAAGAAACTTTAGTTGTTTCAAGGCGATTTTCTTTATAAAATCTTCGAGCATTATGTTTCATTCACTTGTTCACTCCGAGAACTTCTGTTGTCTCTATTAAGAAATAAACTTTTTTTGATACCATCCGAATCTTGGCCAATCACCCCGCAGTCGGTATGCCTCGGCCATCAGAAAAGGAAAAGCAAACTAAGCCAAACCAGCGTGCACGCCTCCGCAGATGACGGTTCACTCACGTGTAGTCAGTCACGAGCGCTCGTATTTAGTCCCGTTGCCTTCGACAATCCCATCAGCGCAGTGGCGGGCTGGATATAGAGTTCTTCGAGGATCTTTCTCTTCTCTTTTTCTTTCTTTCGGTCGCCTTATCTATTCTTCCCCTTTGCCCTCCCCAAGTGTAGGGTAGCCAACCGGGCAAGTCCTTGGTTAACCTCCCTACCTTTCCCTCTTCGTTTCTCTCTCTCTCTTTGCCTCCGATAAGTCTGTCTTCTAAGCGGCTGAGGCTACCCGAACGCAGAGCGTATCGTTGACCGCTGAAGGATGACGGACAGGGGCACAAAGGTGCTCTATAGTTTTTCGTCACTCATCCGAGAATGTATAATAGGCTGCATAAGGTTCCTATACTGTCTACAGACGAAATTATTCAACAGGTCTAGTTACTCCTGTTTTAGTCCCTGCTGGTGTGTAACTTTCTTAACCAGGAGCCGAATTCACAAAGTCTTTTGTTCGTAAGGGCCCTCCGCCATTGGCCAGACCCCTTTCACTAACAATATGTCCAACATTGCAATTGGTTGGAAAACGCTCTTACGAAAAGTTTTACGAACATCGACCAACATAAGTCAACAAAGAGTGCAAGGAAACAAGTCTACAGGCTGTATAATAGACAACCCGCAGACTGAAATGCAGAAAAAAAAAGACATCTATAGGCTTCATGCATCTTGTTTTATAGAAGCATTTCGCGGGGCCAGGTGTAAAGAATGGTGATGAGCATCACGTTACAGATCTAAATCGAAATCTTTCATGTTTACCCCTACACTTCAGGAAGTGAGGTTCATGCAAAAATGTATTCCTTTCTTTCTTTCTTTCTTTCTTTCTTTCTTTCTTTCTTTCTTTCTTTCTTTCTTTCTTTCTTTCTTTCTTTCTTTCTTTCTTACTCGTTGACGCAATTCTAAATTTTATTGGCCAGACCCAGATATTCGGTGCAAGCAGCCAGCCGTAGTGCCTGCATCAACGTCTGTTTATAATGTAGAAGCCGGTGGAAGCT
Organism: Dermacentor silvarum; assembly: GCF_013339745.2. Classification (NCBI taxonomy): domain Eukaryota; kingdom Metazoa; phylum Arthropoda; class Arachnida; order Ixodida; family Ixodidae; genus Dermacentor; species Dermacentor silvarum. The sequence continues at coordinate 138,565,772 of NC_051155.1, forward strand.
AGTCACGCTATATCCACGCGACTTGTGGTAAACAAGCGTCATCCACCGGCCACTGAAGCCATCCATGCGAAAACGCGGGAAGCCCCTGGGAGGAGGAAGTTAACTAGAAATAAAAAGCAGGCTCTCCAGGACCAGTTTCAACAACATGCTATATTTCGTTGCAGTAAACAGGATGGAAACGTTCCGTAGGTCGTGCTTTCTTTTTTCTTTCCTTCCTTTTTTTTTCTTTTTGAGCCGTGTGTCGCAATTATTATGATACCACGCTGAATAGGCCTCAAATATGGGCTTCGCAAGATACGCAAGCTTCTCCGACAGCCATGCCAAGACTGGAGATGTAAAAGAACAATAGAGTAATTCTGAGGTGGTTGCCAATCGAAGGTCTTGGAGATCTTCGGTGTTAAAAAAATTGTAGGGTTTTACGCGCCAAAAGCACGATTTGATTACGAGTCACGGCGTATAGTGAGGGACGGTACACGGGTGTTTTTGCATTTCACCCGACCCCATCGAAATGCGGCTGCCGCGACCGGGATGTGATCCCGCGCCCACGGGCTTAGCAGCGCAACGCATAGCCACTACGCCACTACGGCGGGTAACTACGGTACGGCGTACTTTCAGGTGAAAAACAAATTTTCGAACACCTATAGCAGCAAAGCAGGTTTCCGAAAAGCCTCCATCGCCAAACTGATATCTGTAGCGCCAACTACGTGATTGTGGTGTACCGAGGGGCAGAAAGTGAAGCAGGAGGCAGTGAGAACGCCAACTGATAAGATCGCATCACCTGCAAGAAAGGAGAGGGTGAAGATAATGAACGAAAAATGTGAAAATAGTCGAAAGGTGGCCTTGTTTCGGTGAACGCGGCGGTGATGACGACGTGAACTAACAAATATCGTGACCCTCGGTTCCCTTCTACCCTCGCATATATATATATATATATATATATATATATAGAGAGAGAGAGAGAGAGAGAGAGAGATTTGCCAACAGACACTGAAGCCAAGGAAAGCATAGGGAAATTAGCTGGAGTTGAAATTGAAATGTAGCAAATGATACAGCAAAAGAAAAATGGAAATGGACGGAAAGATAACTTGTTGCCGGTTGGAGCCGAACCCACAACCACAGTATTACGCGTGCGTTGCACTACCAATTGTGCTGCGACGATTGCTATCAATTCGTTCACTAACTTGGGTATTTAAGTTTTTAGTTGACCTATCTCTGGGAATGTTAGCCAGCGTCACTCAGAGCCATGATCAGCGGATGTGGAACATCCTGTTTTCTGCCCGATGGCGTCACGTAGCACGTGAACTCGAATCCGGCAACATTGATGCCTTCAGGTAGCATGTTTGGGTTTACTGACCAGTTGTCTTCAGCCAAAAAGTTCACGTACTCGTGACGCCTGCATGCGGCAGGAAGGATGTTCCACATCCGCCGCCAAAAAAGGCCGTGAGTGCTTTGCACTCACGGCCTTTTTCACACTTTGCACTTTGCACTCACGGCCTTTTTCACACTCCCACTTTGCACTGTGATGAGCGTGGTTTAAATCAGGGATTCGAGACCTCAGAAAGGTGCGACGTAATACGAACGCATTTCTCTCGCATTCAGCATTATATTCTTTTGTTTTTTTCGATATGAGCCGTCGCCAACTTGTACCAAAACATTTGAGAGAATGAACGTGTTCCCGTAGTTTGAACGACGACCTTTATTTACTCTGAGTTTTCATGTAAATTGTCCCCGTAGTTTGAACGACGACCTTTATTTACTCTGAGTTTTCATGTGAATTGTCCCACAAGTTTCGAATTGTCCCACAAGTTTCTAAAGGACAGACGCCAAATGGAGTGTATTCATCCACTGAATGTTCACATACCGCCACCTAGAGGTACTATATCAAAGAGCGTCATTGGGCGACAGAACACGTGTTTGGAGGGCAAGAGCACGGGAGAGCATTGGTACTGTGTCTTTTCTCGTGCCCACTAATTTTTCGTTGTTTATACCTATGAAATTATGACCATCCACCCCCATGAATAACCACGCGTTAAAGGAGGAAAATTTAGCCAGAGAGAAAAAAAAATATTAATGCAGTCCCTGGCTATCAGGCTTCCTGAACTCAACTTCCTGAATTCATTAGCGTTGGCAGTGCAAATAACGCGTGTTCCTGCTAAGCTACACAATGAGAGTTTCGCAACTACCTTATCTTAGCAACCACTTACTTGCAAAGATGAGACAATGAGGTGTGGATGTAGAAAGCTACACGATACCAGTTACTCCTTTTCACTTTTCGACAAAAGAAAACGTTATTGCAGGAAGGGACGCTATAGTACATAAAGCTGCGATACGCATTCAGAATGAAAACACGCTTCGAAAACGATTTCGAAATAATAGCAAGTCATTTCGCCCCCATAAAAGCCTTCTTTCCTCGACCTCCAAATGGACGTTGGTCCAAGATTGCCAGTGTACTGTCTGGGCCGCGTAAATGCTGTCTTTGACGCTGGTAAAGCGGGTAGTAACACTCAATTAAAGCATTAACTATGTCCCTGGCCACCTTGTCATGCATTGAATGCGTGATACTAACACGAAGTTTTTTTTTTCTTTTTTTGTCACTGATGTATGTAACAGCTTTATAGCCGAAGCCAAGGCAAGCTTGGCTTCGGCTATAAAGTGCACAACAACGCATAGATATGCAGCTGCATTTAAAAAACTTGCGTGATCACCAATCTCCAATGCAATAAACAAAAATCAAAGCCCCTTTCTTAAAGAAAGATGGTTGAACGCGAAGATTTCTCCTATGCAAACTGAATCAAAGCCAAAATCCAAAGCCAACGACCACGCAACGAACCCAACAAATGCTGAGCGACCTGATGCGATGCATATGTGATTTGATTGCTTGTTTAGGATCTATTTTTGAACGTTGAAGTTGAATGAAGACACATTTCGTTAAGTTTCATAGCTTTTATTTTAGATCATGTAGCCGTTGATTACACGCACACACTCACACTTTCACGGACGAGTCTACACTTGCACAGCATTGCCTTGCGATCGCTGTGGTAGACGGTCAGAGGCTCTGCCGTTGCCGATACACGGGATCGGCCTTACGGGCACGATCGCGCTCGCCCTTACGTTCGCGTATGGCAGCCTCTTCTCCCGTGCGCTGCAGCCGCGGCCTACCCATAATGACGGCCGGGAACGCATTGCGTGACGCGCGTAATGCAATGCAGATATATACAGTTCGTCTGGGTAAAGTGGCGTTGCAATTCCCATTGTTCTTATCTGTACAATTGCGAATGTAAACTGTAGTGTTCTACGATACGCACGTCGTGCGCCGTTGTTCAATTGCGTGCGCAGATGGTTCCATTGTGGCAGTTGGCTTTCCTGCAGTGCGTTTTGGGCTCTCACGGACGAATCAGTGAGACATAGAAAGCTTCGCTTAATAATAATACGATCACATATCGGTGTTTTCACAAACGCCTCGGGAAATTCTGGCGATTCGCCATCGTTCTCGACCAGCAGGTCACCGCTGTAACCATGAGGAAGATTTCTTAAGCCTTTGCTTCCTCGAATGTGACGCTGCATCGATGGTGGAGCTTTCAGTTTTTGTTCGCACTCAAGGATTGTTCTATTTCATTTATTTTTAGGCTGCGTTCCCCGCGTAAGGAAATGGCGTACTCCGTGACAGCATTATATTTGCTGTTGGCTAATTGCAGATCTCAGCAACGGCCGGGAAAAAACGGATCCTCACCAGAGCTGCCGGCAGAATTCTGGAACGTGTTACAGGCACGACATCGATGCCTCCATTCTACACGTGTGTGACTGTGTACCCTGAAGCCGGTGTTTCCCGCAGCACAAGCATGTAATATCCCTGGTCAAAGGCGCGGCTGACTTCACAACGAAACCCGACAGAGAGGCCCGGAAATCCCGAGTGAACCTTGCGCCGGCAAATACGTGCACTGCGAGCTGATTATGATGCTGTTGAACTCATTATATATATATATATATATATATATATATATATATATATATATATATATATATATATATATATATATATATTATCACGCATACATTGTTTTGCTTTTTGATGGTGTGACCGTCTTTTCACCAGATCGTCACTGATATCGATTTCTCAAGCGATTATTCTGGAATGTTCGTGACCTGACTCATGATCAGACAGCGGACGCACTTGACCCGTTTATTAGATTTCAAAAACCGACAACTGTGCTCACCGCTATCGTTGTGCTTTGAGTGTTGCTTGAATTTGTTACTTGACAGACAGACAGACAGAACAGACAGACAGACAGACAGACAGACAGACAGACAGACAGACAGACAGACAGACAGACAGACAGACAGACAGACAGACAGACAGACAGACAGACAGACAGACAGACAGACAGACACTCAGACAGACAGACAGACAGACAGACAGACAGACAGACAGACAGACAGACAGACAGACAGACAGACAGACAGACAGACAGACAGACAGACGGACGGACGGACGGACGGACGGACGGACGGACGGACGGACGGACGGACGGACGGACAGACAGACAGACAGACAGACAGACAGACAGACAGACGCGTTCTATCGTCTGTCTGTCTTTTAGATGAGAAGCATCTTATGCTCGGGACTGTGTCACTCCCTCCCTCCCTCCGCCGTGCGGCGTCCACACCCCTACTGCGCTTGCGCATCCTCCTACCCCTCCTCTCCTTGTATCATCTCCTCTCCTCCCTCCTCTCCTTGTCTCATCTCCTCTCCTCTCGGCACTCCTCCTCTCCTCTCCGACGCTCCTCTCCTCTCCGGATTGCGCAACGAATGGCAACACCTGCGGCTCCGCGCGCGATAATGCGAAGCAGCTTAGGATAGAGACGCGACGGTAGGCGCCCCAGAGGCACCGGCAACAGTCACCAACGCCGCGCGCGTTCGGTGCGAACGCGGGCAAAACGCCGACGGCGTCGACAACAGTTCTGCGCGTTGCTGGGGCTGCTGCATATCCAACAACTGATATACAGCTGATAAAACTACCTTGAGTCGAGCCCATGGCTGCTTCGCATACTACTCAGGGTTCCCCTACGGGAAGATGGCGTAATTTTTCTTTCTTTCTTTCTTTCTTTCTTTCTTTCTTTCTTTCTTTCTTTCTTTCTTTCTTGTGGTGTCTTAGGCGACATGCAGGACACAATAAGAGGACGAACAACGGCGCTACCTGGACACCTAACACACCTAAGACGCCTCGATGAATTGGTACCAACTATAGCGTATATTTCAGTTCGCTATTGAATGATTCATTTCACTTTGCGACGAACGGAGGCGGCAGAGGTAAAGCTGCTGCGACGCAGCTTGAAAGGCTCTCGACGCCCTGTTACGAAGGCACCGTGGTGCAACGCGTAGGACACACATCGGTAACCTACTCAAAGATGACAGAGCTGTTAGAGAAGAAAGCAGCAACCTTCATAAACATGTAGGATTCCTAACCCAAGCGAGAAACGCCAGGCACGGTACTAAACGAGGGTTTTCACAAGTGAGCAATCGGGTTGCGATCATGTCATGGCCCGCGCATTCTGACGTGATGGTTAATACCACAATTCTGGTTCTGGGCTCCGTGTCGCAGAAAATCCGGGCTCGGCGTCGGCATCAGCGTCGGCGTCCCGTGAGCAAAAATTCCCGTATAAATTTAGATATATGTATGTGTCACGCCTTGCCATATGGCATGGTGTATGTGCTGGTTATATTGTCACACCAATCTATCACTAAAGTTGCTCATACCTTGTCTTGCACAGGCAAGTTGTTTTTTTAAACCTCCTTCGTCTTAACATTCATGACAAAGTTATTCCTCGGAATTTTGAGAATGACAGCCGACAAAGAAATGTCATGAAATAAAACACACACAGCCGCATGCCTTTTATTTTAAATCTTTATACAATAGACCACTGTCGGAGGACCTCTTGCTAGGCGCATGGCCACAGAGTTGGCAGACGATAGAGGCAATGCGTGCTCTTTCACGTTTCTTAGGCGACACGGGCCTGGATTCACGCTTGTGATAACATTTATGCTATGTGTCCTTTCACCTCGTTCCTCTCATTATCATCCCCCATTGTGACCCTCTTTTTATTGCGATAGCAATTATATGGACACTTAAACTGGATTTCTGCCATCGGCGTCGCCGTAGCCGTCGCCGTGAGGTTCCGTATAGATAACATCATCGCCGCGCGCCGTATGCCCGAGCGGTGGCGTGCGGGGGACGCGCGCTATCACGGAGAGCGAACGCACGGCGGAAAGCAAAGGCGACCGTCGCGCGTGGAGGTATGGGAGGAAGGGAGGGAGGCGGGGCGACGCTGCGCTCCGGCACCAAAGGCCTATCTTGCAACCGGGCGCAAGGGGAACTTCCCACTCAATCTCCCACGCGTAAGCAAGGAAGCGGGACGGCTGCGCTGGAAGGAGCGGGGGGGGGGGGGGGGGGGGGGGGGCGCACTTCTACTCTGCCAACAACCGCGCTCGTCGCTCGCCGGCCGCACTGTCTCTTATCTCCACACGGCTCTGACCTTTTCTATGCGCTGTGCATTCGCCGCTCAGTTTCCGTTGAAGCGATAGACCGCACGTACCTTCGCCCGCTGCGACGTATATGCGCTTGCTGCCAGCGTTTTGACAGTCGTTGTCTGCGGTCATTCAGTGTGATCTATTTATGTTTGCTTGTGCGCGCTCACACCACGCTTGTTCATTCAGTTAGTAATAGTCGGGCCACATTTTCCAACGAACGCTACACATGCAATGCTGCCCGGATCGGCAGTGCAGCGCTACAGGTGTGTCCCTTCGCACGCGCTGCCCACGGGAAGCGCTTCTCATCAACACCACCGTTTCACACGCGCCTTCTCGTGGCCATCGAGTCTCTCTTCATGTCGGTCTAGTTACGCCGCAGCACACCTGCTTACTTAATCAGCTCATGTTTACTACAATTCATATTGCTGCCAAAGCCGCTCACCTTACTTCGTGTCACATTGCTGTGTTGCTATCGCATTCATTGCTTCGCCCTTAGGGCGAAACTGTGACATTTTTTCTCCTCTTTCCCTTCCCTTGCGTAGAGTAGCAGGCCAGATGCTCCATTTTCCGGCCGACCTATCTACATTTTCAAATCATTAAACTACTTCTTCTTCTTCTCAGACTGAAATATTAAAAGTGTGAAGCAATAACAGAAGATCGCTCCAAGCAAGAGGCCGCGTTGCTACCAGAAAGCTCGCCTTCGTGAATAGCGTTTGGAGCCAGCGTTTCGAGGGAGGAGGATGAGGAGGAGGAAAAACATTTATTAAGAGAAAAAAACAAGCAGGCGTCTTCCTGCTTGTGTTGGGAGGTGCCCTCAGTCCTCGGCTCCTGCGGCTCTTGGTGTCTCCCGGGCCCGCCGCACCAGTTGTTGCTGGTCACGAGGGTCCGAGCTAGTCAGCACGGCCTCCCACTGCTCGGGTGTGAGCTTGGGTATATGCGCGGCTACCTGTATATTGGGGCATGCCCATGTGGTGTGATATAGGGAAGCGTAGTCGTTACAAAGGGGGCATTTGTACGAGTACAGTGCAGGGTGTATTGCGTGTAATCTGCTTAAATGGGGGTATGTGTTGGTTTGTAATTGTCGCCATGCTACAGCGTCTTCGCGTGAGAGGGTCTTGTGCGGGGGTGGGTATTGTCTGTTCAATCTGTGGTGTTCTAATATGGCGTGGTATTGTAAAGGTACAGGCTCCACAGATGCGGCCGTATCCCTCTCTTGTGGCACCCGGGTGGCATGAGCTCGGGCTACAGTGTGCGCACGCCGATTTCCACGGAGGGACTCGTGTGCTGGAGTCGGGTAATTGAGAGGCTTGTTTGAGCAGTCGGGCGGCGATGGAACATATTCTGCCTCTGGCATAGCTACGACAAGCTGCTTGAGAGTCGGTAATAATTGTAGCATGTTCTTTGGTTTGACTAGAGGCGATGGCTAAGGCGATGGCTGTCTCCTCCGCTTCGAGGGTGTTGGCAGTGCGGACCGTCATCGAGACCACCTCTTGAAGGTTATGGTCGACAACACTGACTGCCATGGCTGCTTTTCGGGGGTACTGCGCGGCATCTGTGTATAGTATGTTGGGGAGGTTACCGTATGTTGTTTGAAGAGTCTTTGCGCGAGCTTTGCGACGACCGGCATGATGTTCCGGGTGCATGCTTCTGGGGATGGCGGCTACCTTGATATGATATTGGGGGCCAGATAGATTGATTTTTCGTGGCCTCGGCCCTGTGTTGGGTAGCCTAGGCGCGCTAGGAGCTTCTTGTCTGTTGGTGTGAGGGCTAGGCGTTCTCGTTGGCTTGTGAGGTGGGCGTCTATGATTTCTCTTACTTTGTTATGGACTCCTAGGGATTCGATCGAGCTTGAGTATGGCTGTTCCCGGTGGTAGGCCGAGCGCTTGCTTGTATGCTTTCCGCAGAAGTATGTCTATTTGATCTTTCTCCTTGGGAGTGAGGGGAAGGTACGGGTCAGCGTAGGCGATGCGGCTGATTATCAGGGCCTGGACGAGCTGGGTCACATCGTCTTCTTTCAAGCCGTGTTGTTTGGTGGTGATGCGGCTGATCATTCGCATGACTTGGAAAGTGCTATGCTTGAGACGTTGGATGGTGTAGGCACCTCCGCCGTCCTGTTGTATGTGGAAACCGAGGATGCGGACGCGATTTACTGTTGAACATTACGGTTACATAAACAGCAGTTGCCGGGAAGCGTGAGAAGCAGTCAGGGATCTTTGACTGCTATCGCGTTCCACTCTTAAAGGCAAAGTTTAAGCGCCCGCCAATATTTGAATTCCATCCCCCATCCTGACGGCACTGGAAGGAGTGCCGTCACCGACCGTGCAGCAGACAGCGTTTCCTTCTCCTCCTCTGGCACCCCGTGGATGAAGGACCCGTTCTGCGATCTCCTCGCTCGACCGCCGTAGACGCTGGCCGTATGCGCGGCTGATACCGCGGGGAGTCCAAGGACGCACGCCGTCGGACGTGCCCCGAAGCCGCCGCCGACGTCGGTGGCGGCGGCGTGCGCGTAGACCAATTACGCAGGCAGGGCAGCAGGCGGCATCGCCTCATCGAACGACTGATCGCGCCACTGCACATCATCATGCCCCTCGGTCCACGCCGTCTCGTTTATTCCCCTCAGCCGGAACGTGTATGTGTACGTTCAGCGGTAGGGGACAGCGCGGTCTTGCACAAAAGTCGCGTGGCACATTCATTCATTCATTCATTCATTTTCGTATTATTGCAAAACTGCGAGAACTCAATACTTTTTTTAATTATCTCTGCCAAGCGTCTCTGAAACGTTTGTGAACTCTAGAAGGCGGCCCGTTACAGTCCACATATGAAATTGTGAGAAATGTGATACATATTATTGATTTGCCATTTATTTTTATATTATTATATCCTTAATTGCAACTGAATGTCCCGCGTTTAGCTGCGAACTGCGAAATATCTGAAGAATACCCCAAAAAAAGTTGTCACAGTTTCACCCGAAAGGCGAAGCATCAATTGCGATAGCAAAGTAGTAGAGAGCTATACGGAGTAAGGACGGTATTTTTATCAGCTGTATAAACTCGGACATGCAGCAGCACCGGCAACACGCAGAACTGTTGTCGACGCCGTCAGCGTTTTGCCCGCGTTCGCATCAAACGCGCGCGGCGTTGGTGACTGTTGGCGGTGCCTTTGGGGGCGGCTCGGAGGTTTTCGACGAGATCAGAACGGGACACTCGTCGAGCAGCGTAGGAAGTCTTTACCACCTTCTCACCTCACAACGTTTTTATATAAATACGCATGTGGGGCCGCAGCTAAACATCGCTTTTCAAACACGTGCATTTGCACGCAACACGTGCATTTCAAAGAGCTTTAATAGTCTGCGTTCGGCAATGAAGATATCCTGCAACGTTAAAGAAAAAGACAATAACAGAGCGCGAAAACGTGCAAATGAGCTTAGAGGCTAGAGAAAAGCTATTTAAATAGAAAACTAGCTTTAATTTTCTTTTATTGAAATTAAAATAAAAGAGGTGACTTTACCCACCAGACTTCTGACAGCTGCTCTATTTCACATAGCAGTAATTAAAATAAGTTCATACGAGATTGTAAAGAAACGAAACCCATTCGGAACACGGAGAACGAAGACAGCTAATAAGAGCGGCATGCGATATCCTGCAGTGTAGTCCGAGATGTGCAGTATCATGTAGACGGCAAGAACAAACTGCTCGATGCAGTGAACGCTTCTCCTTAAAGAATTGAGGAAGCTTATGATGTTGGCGATAGCGTTCGTGGATAGCGAGGGTCCCGAATCTGGCAGCCTTGATGCCATTAGGTAACCCCCGAGCGTTTTTTTTTTTTTCTTTCTTTTTTTTTTAAGCCATGTGCCTGCTCTCCGAAGCTAACGTGTTACGTGACGCCATCGGGAAAAAAACAAGAAAAAGAAAAAAAAAGTAAAGAAAAGATGATCCACATCTGCCCACCATGGCTCTGAGTGGCACTGGCTAACACTCGCACAGCTAGATCTAGTAAAAACTAAAATAACCAAATTAGTGCACGAATTGATAGCCGTCGCCGTCGCACATTTCGTAGTGCAACGCACGCGTAATGCAGAGACTGTGGGTTCGGCTCCTACCGGCAACAAGTTATCCTTTCGTCCACTTTCGATCATTTTCCGTTTTCTTTATCCGATGTTCTACATTACAATTTCAGCACCAGCTAATTTCCCCGATGCTTTACTTGTCTTCATTGTCTGTTGGCTTTACATATATATATATATATATATATATATATATATATATATATAGTAGTAACTGGATTTTTCAATGGGCCAAGCGTATTTAGGAAAATCAGAAGCACAACTTCGCGGTTATCTTAGGTTTATTATTTTCCCAACAGTTTCGGTCGGTGGACCGACCTTTATCAAGGGATACAGGAAAATTCCAGATCACCAGATTTTCCTGTATCCCTTGATAAAGGTCGGTCCACCGACCGAAACTGTTGGGAAAATAATAAACCTAAGATAACCGCGAAGTTGTGCTTCTGATTTTCCTATATATATATATATATATATATATATATAGAAGTGCGTACAAATAAATGCATGCAATTATTAATTTATGCGCTCATTCCTTCATTTATAGTAGACCTAGAGAATACTCGTTCTCTGGGTGTTTGAGGATCCTCAATTCTCCTCACGGCTACCACTTTTTTAATTCCGGCGCTTATTTTTTTTTTATTTGTGGATTACCGGAACGGTTTCCTGTACTTAATTTACTTCCACAACAAGCGTGGAAAGCGCTGCTGATCTTCACTTCTGGGGGAATGCTGCCGCATACGTGCGCACGATGAAACGAGCCCGTGGGCCGAATTGAATTGAATTCTGCGGTTTTACGTGCCAAAACCACTATACGATTGTGGGGCACGTCCTAGGGGTGTGGATTAATCTTGACCACCAGGGGATCTTTAACGTGCCGCCAGTGCACGGGACACGCGAGTTTTTACATTTCGCCCCTAGCGAAATGCGGCCGCAGTGGCTCGGGATTTGATCGCGCGCGACTTCGTGCTAAGGCAGCGCAACACGGCAGCCGCTAAGCCACCGCGGCGGGAGACCACGTGTGCCGATGTTCGCCATCCAGAAGCGAAGCTTACCGGAGCGACTATTGTCGTGTTTTGTTTCACTCCATACAACCTTTCCTTTTATCTTTAAGCATGATATGCTTTTAGCGCGCGTTGTCGGCGACCTTCAAGTGACCTTCAGCCAAAAGCCAGCGCCGTTATCCGGACGCTCAAACGAGAACATCCGGGCATCGTTTCGAGAACAAAACGAGATAATCCGGGCAACCAAAATTTAAGAAAATGTGGTCCCTGGCCCCCAACCCTTTGTGCAGGCCCGCATTACATACGCTAGTTACTGCCCAAACAAGTTACAAAAAATTTGGCGTAGCTTGCACTAGTGGCGCAAGGCTAAAGAAACAGCGGAGCTGATTGGCACCTAGCTGGCCCTGGCCTTACGCGTTATGATTTTCCGCAATTGATCGATTATTGATTACCTTTTGATTGGCTATCAACTGGCTATCGATTGGCTGTCGCAATGTATTGGCCACGTATTTGGGCTGGGCTAAGCACTAACAAGTCATCCTCAGCATTTTCCGGAATTTATTGATTATTGATCTATTATCGATTAGCTAGTGATTGGCTATCAATTGGCTATCGCAAGGCAAAGCGAGGCGCAGCTGTGCCCACTGACGTCATCCCTAGGCGAGTTTTTACGAACGCTACGCGGCGAAACGAAAAGCTTAAACAGCTCAGCTGTTAAACATCGCTACCGAATTTTTTCTGATGTTTGTTCACAGTATCACTGAAGCTGAAGGTGTACGCTGAAGATTTATTTGTCATTTCCAATAGCAGCATTCAAAATACAGATACAGGGCACCATACTCTTTTCATCTTTTGGCGCTGAGACAGGGTTACCTGTGCTCTTTTCAACGCGAGCTGTCTGTGAGTTCGTGGCGCGGGTTATGCGCCGCCTCCTTCGAGAGGCTGGCGCCACGCTGCGTGACCAGGCGGGCAGCGTCCGGCGCGCGTTGGATTGTTGTGAGGTGTGGTGTGGTGTGGTGTGGTGTGGTGTGGTGTGGTGTGTGGTGTGGTGGGGTGGGCCCTTGCAAACATGCACTATAGCCATTTTAAGACTGTGGCTAGTATCACCTCCAACCAATCGTCCTTGTCGGTAGCCATTTCATGCTTACATCTACTCTCAATTACGGGAGAGCAAAATGAAAATGAAATTATGGGGTTTTACGTGCCAAAACCACGATCTGATTATGAGGCACGCCGTATAGTGGGGCCATCGGGAATAATATGGACCACGTGGGGTTCTTTAGCGTGCACATAAATTTAAGTATACGGGTGTTTTCAGCATTTCGCCCCCATGGATATGCGGCCGCCGTGGCCGGGATTTGGTCCCGCGACCTCGTGCTTAACACCATAGCACCCACCCAACGCCAAGCAACCATGGCGTGTGATTACGGGAGAGTCAGTATTTTTTTCACGCGTTCAGCAATAGTTCTGACGGACTCTCATACGGCATGCAAAAGTTTTTCAAGGGCCAACATTTCCAGTGTCACACATCGCCTTCTGAATAGAGCGAACCAGCTCCCACCATACATACAAATCGTGTGGACTCCGGGGCGTGAGTCCTTACACGGCAATGAGCAGGCACACGCCTACGCCCGAGCGCATGCTGACCGAGAGCCGCGAGATGGCCGCGCCGAGCAGTTCCATCGAGAGCTTATACCATTAACCTACATCCTACAAAACTATCGCCTTTCGCGAAGTACACTACCACCACCTCACAATGCTCTGACGCAAGAGGAAGCCGTAATATGGCGAAAACACCAAGCAAACACATATCCACATTTCAGTCTCTACCACGCCATACACCCTGCGCTGTATTCTTATAAATGTCCACACTGCGATCAATGCGCAACGCTTTACCACGTGGTATAGGCTTGCGCAAGCACACCACAGCTCACATCCATAACACACCCCACCACACGGCAATGGGAGGCAGCGCTGTCCAGCTCCGACTGGACGCACCAGCTGAACCTGGTCAACCGAGCGAGAAGGACATGCTAAGGCTGCTGGACTCCTGGACTGAGGGGACCACCCACTGCAGAGCGGAGGAGCTACCTACGCTCGCGTGCTCTTTTGCATAAAGTTTATTCTCTCTCTCTCTCTCTCTTCAGCAATTTAGCGTTGTCCACGTGTGTTCATTGTATTTCAATTTCTTAGAACTAAATTAGCCAATCGGTCAACCACCGACGGTCAATTAAGCTAAGGCAAACCAAGGCAAAGTCTGTCATCACCGGGGCATAATCGGAAGTAGTAACGAGGCAGGGAGGCGCACCCGTACAAGACGGCCGCATTTAGCCTCCGTAAAGGATAAGAGCTTTTTGGAATTGGTGTAAGACCGATCAGAATGTGGAGCGCAATGCTCTGCTCAAACGATATTGCATGTGGAGCAACATGGAGAACAGACATTGAAGCAAGGGGTAATGAGCATTTTCCTATACTAATACAGCATCCTAGACTAGAATTTTCGACTTATCGGCGTGCTACAAAGATAACAAATTGACAGGCATTTCGATATCCCATTACAAGTCAAGCTAATGCTGTCAGTGATACAGACAGTCTACGTATTATCACTTACACAAGACAAATTAAACCTTTGTTCAAAATTTGTTAAGATTCCTGATAGTTACGCTGGTGTAGACTCTGAATACGAGAGGCTCAGAGCTATACGCCGCAGAGCTGAGAGAAAATATCGACGCACAGGCCTTCTTGGAGATTACGGAGAATGCCAAAAGATGTATGATCATATGGGTTGGCAGCTGGAGCGACTAGGTAGAAAGCGCTGGCAGGAATTCTGCGCTTGACTTACTCCCTTTACACCTGAATCAAAATTATGGAATGTTCTGCGCTCTTTAAGTGGACCAGTAACGCACCAAAAACCGTTCAGAGCTCTAGCTTTAGTCCAGAAAGTACCGGAAACAACTGTTGCAAACGAGTTTTGTCAGCTTATTACACGCCCAAGTGCAGCAGTAAACACATCTGAATACAATAATTCTGTCGAAGAAATCAAAGCATCGATCAATTTTTCAATCAGCAGCGATCATCATGACCTAGATCAACCGTTTTCACTAGAAGAATTAAAGAACGCACTTGTATCGTGCCGCCAGAGGACAGCAGCTGGACCTGACGGGGTCACATATGCTGCCCTGAAAAACCTGGGTCCTGTAGCCACAAATACATTATTAAAATTACTGAATGATGCGTGGATATCGGAATGTCTTCCTACTTCTTGGAAAATTGCACGAGTGGTTCCGATACTAAAACTGGGTAAAACTCCTTTATCGTTAGATTCTTTCCGCCCTGTCAGCTTGACAAGTTGCGTTTGTAAACTTATGGAAGAGATTATTAATGTTCGGCTTCAATGGTGGCAGAATGCACCAACGCACTGCCCGAAAAAATGGCGGGCTTCTGCAGGTGCCGGTGTACGATGGATGCTATTTTAGATCTTGGTACATACGTAGATCATAAGAGGAGCTGTGGAAGAATCACTATTGCAGTGTTTCTAGGCATAAAGCGTTCATTTGACACAGCCAGCCACACTCACGTACTGCATGGTTTAATTCAGTTGGGCATAGTTGGCCGAACACTGAGATGGATTGCGGAATTCTTAAGAGACAGGAAAATCTAAAATCTATATTGAAACTGCTGATGGCAAAAGCACAGAGCATAAAGTTAATCAAGGCGTTCCACAAGTTAGTGTACTCAGTCCATTTCTAGTTAACTGTGTTATGGCTGAATTACTCCATATCTTGCCTGCTACCTTGAATTATTCACTATATGCAGACAACTTCTGCATATGGGCATTTGACACGAGTACTCAAGCCGTTCAGCAAAAGTTACAAGCTGGCCAAACATTTATTAATGATTTTTTTGAAAAGTAGACGAATGATTATTTCAATTGACACAACTGCTGTACTTTTAGAAGGAAATGTCTCAAGAGATTCCAGCTCGTGCTAGACTCTCAGCGTTTGCAACTTGTGCGACAACAGTATGCGATTAATTGATAGATTTCTTTTTTTTTTCGGCTGCTCGGGGTGGTTTTCCTGCCTTGGATATATGAATAACCAACTCGTCCGAGCGCAACTGTCTGCGTGACAATACACGCCGCCATTCATCTATGCCGACCACCCTGTGGTTTAACTGCTTATACGCAGGAGAACATCTACGCGGAGCGGTTTTCAGCGTTTCCTTTTTCCTTGTTCGTCTGGTCACCTTGCACCGTATCTTTTATACCACGAAGGTCACAGAAAAGCACCGTATATGCGTCCGCGCTTCTGCGCAGACGTCACTTCGATTTTACTCCTGTTCCAGTGGCTTCTTGACGCGGTCTCACGTCGTCTGCGCTTTCTCATTGACGTAATAGGTCAATACGTTCCCACCCGATCGTCCTGGAACGTCGGACGCTTACGCAACCGCGACGGCCGCGCTGACCACAGCGGCCATAAATTTACTAAGTGTACTTGTATATTGTAACTGCACGCAGGGACGCAGAGATGACGCGAACTTACTGATGCGCAACTTGCATTCGTTTGTTGTGTTAGGTGCGCAGATGCTAGGAAAGTACACAAGGAAGGAAGGACACGACGACACCCGTCTCCAACAGAAAGCATCTACTCAGCCATGCCATAACAATAACACAAGCGTGACGTTTTTAAAGACGCCCCTTAGTCCAACTCTTCTATATATATACTCCCCGCTCCTATACTCCTTTCCTACACTCCTTCGCTAGGTATGACCATATAATGCGCACTGTTTATACAAACCCTCATCCACGAGTTATCTAACAGTAGCCTCTTAAAGCGCCAAAACACACCGACGACCTTGTTTTCCAAACGTAAAGACGCGTACGCGTGCCGCATTTATCGCTTTAACCTGTTTTGTCAGCGCGCCAAAAAAGCGGTTAGCACATCGCGCTGTTTGCAGCGTGATGCGCTGCTGGCTATACAGCCGTGCGATTGTACTTTTCGGCGCACATATACATGCTCGTTCGCACACACTGACGCGACGGTTCACCCGTTCTGACTGTATTAACGGTGGCTAAGCGGTTGTTGTCATACAGTTACGCACCGTTGGCGTCCGTCTTGTCATTTTCTTGATATTGTGACTTGTCTTAGCCACTGAGCAGTGAGCCTTTGCTGTTTATTATTGATGTCTGCCATGCGTTTTATAGCCCAACTTTAACACGCCGCCTCAAACCCATTTGCGCTTCCTTTGTCTACTGCGTGGTTGTTTTTCAATAGACTTATGAACGGAGGAAGTCCTAGCGGTGTCGACAAGCAATTCCGAAGAGACGCGTTCGTTGGGAGAGTGTTTTCGAATATTCAATTAGAGTTTACTTCAAGCATCATTTGAGGAGAAGCGTCAGAAGCTCTTGGGAGTGGTAAGGAGACCGGGAAGGGCGAGAAGAAGGGGAAACGGGCAGCTAATCGAGGGCTGAATCGTCCTTTTCTCTCCATGAGGTGGCCGAATATCCGCGACGGCAGTCATTTTCAGAACCTGGAGTCTTGTAACGCCGCATTGACATGTTCCTTCCTAAACGTCAGTTATAACGAAAGCCCGGAGATTTTCAATTTTACTCGTTAACGCCCACGTTATTCAGCTACTTTTTTTTTGGCTAATCGTCCACATGTAACCAGTTACCTTATCGAAGAGCAAGTGACAACAGCTGACACAGCTTTGAGCACTTGAATTTGGCGGGAACGTCAGTACAACGCCCGGGGTACGTTCAACGCAGAAGCCTCGCGGAAGCCCATCTTCAGACAAGCGAACCCGGGTGTTTAGTAATTGCTTCTTCGTCGTGTTCTTAAACAGCATGAGGGGCACAACACCGGAATGCTCAATGTTCAGTGAGATTATACACTTAGGTCTTCCCATCGTCAATGGATATTTTCCGAGATTTGCTCACTAATTTGCCTGTCCTTGCCTCGATGTTAGTGACGTCGGTGAAAGCGTTGGAGTGCCTTCTCCGAGCCCCGGCAACAGTGAACCGCTGCTTTCCATAAGGGAACAAGACGCGAGCATCGCTGGTAATGAGTAACCACAATTTTGTGCACAATGTTTTTGTACGTTACAACATCGCCCATCCATCCAGCGCGCACGTTGAGCGAGTTTTCAGTGTCGGTGCTAATGCATTCACAAGACAACGAGTGAATATAACGGACGAAAATATTGAAAAGCCAATTGTTTGTGAAGATACACAGCTTGTGAAGGGCCGCAGAGGCCGCCCCGCTAGAGCCAGGAGCTCGTTCTATACTTACCCTGTTTTTGCAGTTTTAATAAAAAAATGTCGGTCGCCCGAAAGCGAAGCTAAAGCATTCGGAGTAGGGATAGTAGAGTAGTTTTACAAGACAACGCTTTCTAATTGAATTGACAAGCGTGGTGTCATGACAGCAAACGAAAATGAATGACCGCAGACAACGACTGTCAAAACGCTGGCGCGGCTGCTGCAGCGGGCGAAGAATCGTGCGGTCTTGTGAGCGGCGAATGACAGCGCATAAAGGTGAGCGTGTGGAGACGGCCGGGCTATATGCGCGCGCCATCGCCCGGCTTAAGAGACGGTGAAGGGCAAGCGCAGAGTAGAGCTGCTCCCCCCGTCCCTCCCGCCGCCCTTTTTTTTTTTTTTTTTTTTTTTTTTTGTTAGATTGCAGTTCTCCTTGCGCTGGGTTGCAAGATAAGCAGGCCGTCAGTCGGCCCGCCTCCCTCCCCCCCATACGCCAATTTTTGTGAAGCAATCATATAGCTTGTGAAGGGCCGCAGAGGCCGCCCTGTTAGAGCCAGGTCAGCTCGTTCTATACTTACCCTGTTTGTGCAGTTTTAATAAATGTTGGAAGGAAAATAACGTACAACGGTATAAGTAACCAATTACTTGTTTAGTTATTGCTCACTTGCATTCGTCCGCCAGTAATCGGTCAGTGTAGTCAAGTTACATGTATGAATGTAGTAATTGTATAGTTGTAATGGTGACCTTTCTTTGTTTTTCTTCTTCTGCAACGTGTTCAAGGCTACCCTTATAACGAGAACAATATAGCCAGGAGGGCATCCAAGCTCATTGCAGCGAGGAAATGAGTCATTATAACTTTCTGGACCGTCGGAGCGTAATTCCTCAACGAAAGCGCTCCAGAAACCCAAAGGTTTCTCCGGTCACGCATGCAGTTTCCGCGAGCGAACGAAGGATGCACATGAAAAAAATTCGGCATTCTTTCTACGTGTATAAGACCACGTGTGGTCAATTCATGTTGCCTTGTCCCGTTATTGGTACTGCTCTAGGGAGCAGTGAAACCACTGTGTGACAAGCATGGCGCGTACCTGCGCATATGAGCAACATACTCTTTCTCTGTAATCCTGCCCCTCCCCGCCCCACCCCATCTCTCTCTTCGTATGCGTGTGTACGTGGGCGCTGATCAGCGACCCAAAAAGTCTGATTCTGCAGAAAGCAAGCCTGTTCTAATTTAATTTTCACAAGTGCTAATGGTAGTAGGGGTTAATGCCATCTTTTTTTATATATATTTTACCTCGGTCAAATCAGAGAAATCGCAACTGTCTGAAAATTATAAATACCGCAAGGTTTCACATCAGCCTGTATATTAGGCACGCATTCAAAGCGCAACTTCCCGAGTGCCGTTTGCGGTGGCATATAACGACCTCAGGAAAGACGGTGCTAACGAGCGTCCGCAATATCCTCGTTCGATCATTATGTGCTGCGGTACATCTCGTTAGCGCACGAGGCTATAGCTGGCGTCATGCAAAGGTGCATCCTCGTACATGAGCCTGAAGCCTCACAGCAAGAACAAAAAAAAAAAGGAATGGAACAAGCAAAAATATCGCTGCTGCCCCGTCTAATGGCTTACGGAAACACGGCTTACGGGGATTTATCCTCCTTCGTTATCCTCTTTTCGGCTATGACCGCGACGCCCGGAATGCATTATGCGCGGCATTCGCTACCTGCACTTACAGCCGACGTCTTCGCGTCGATGTTGTGGAGCAACGGCGTACCTGATTGCTCCCATGTGCCCCTTAACGGGTGCTTATTTGCTGCGCGCTGACGCTTTCGTGGACTCACTGAGGCCGATTGCTAAGGAAGGAGACGACAAAAATATGGTGAAGACGCTCGAATAACGGCACGCATTTATCATTAAGTTAGCAGGAGGATAAAGCCATTTCGTGCAGTTCTGCGGCAAAGCTTGGAATAATCGCCCACCGTGGGTACGAGCCATAGTTAAAAGGCAACAACGTCGTCATCAGCAACAATTACCCCAGCGAGTGATACCTTTCTTGTAGCTGGACCACGTCCTGGAATTTGGGACAATTGCCTCTTCGGCTATATGTCAAACTTCACTGCAGTGCACCAGCGTAACTCAAGGGGCATCATTTAAGAAAGAAAAAAAAAAGATATTTCAGAAGATCAGCCAAATTTCAACAACTTTCAGCTATCAACTTCGAGAGGGTGCACTCTTTTATTACGATGCTGCACATTTACGGCACTTAGTCGTAATGTATTTGCTGCGTTATAGCAGACCTTTGGTCAGGAATGAAACACTGATGTAACGCGGCAGAAAAGTGCTATCAGTAAGCTGTCGTTTATTAACAAGGTGTGCCGAGTCGCTCTTTAAATTTCATATTTTCAGTGAGGTCTGCAACATACCAGTAACAAGAATTAATAAACAGTAGAGAGAGAGAGAGATAGAGAGAGAGAAAGGTAAAGAGAAAAGGCAGAGAGGACAACCATACGCGACTATGGTTTGCTACCCTACATTTGGGGAAAGGAGAAGGGGGAAATAGTAAAAGGAAAAGAGGGAGAAAGCGAACACAGCGTGCACACAGAAGGATGTACAGAAGGGCTATGAACGGTCACTCAGGCCGGTGCACTTCAAAAAAAATGTCACAGTTTCGCCCTAAGGGCGAAGCAATGAATGCGATAGCAACACAGCAATGTCATACGAAGTAAGGTGAGCGGCTTTGGTAGCAATATGAATTGTAGTAAACATGAGCTGATTAAGTAAGCAGGTGTGCTGCGGCGTAAGTAGACCGACATGAAGAGAGACTCGATGACCACGAGAAGGCGCGTGTGAAACGGTGGTGTTGATGAGAAGCGCTTACCGTGGGCAGCGCGTGCGAAGGGACACAGCTGTAGCGCTGCACTGCCGATCCGGGCAGCATTGCATGTGTAGTGCGCGTTGGAAAATGTGGCCCGACTATTACTAACTGTGGTGTGAGCGCGCACAAACAAACATGGATAGATCACACTGAATGACTGCAGACAACGACTGTCAAAACGCTGGCAGCAAGCCCATACGCTGCAGCGGGCGAAGGTACGTGCGGTCTATCGCTTCAACAGAAACTGAGCGGTGAATGCACAGTGCATAAAGGTCAGAGCCGTGTGGAGATAAGAGACGGTGCGGGCGAGCGACGCGCGGTTGTTGGCAGAGTAGAAGTGCGCCCCCCCCCCCCCCCCCGCTCCCTCCGGCGCTGGCTTCCCGCTTCCTTGCTTGCGCGTGGGAGATAGAGTGCGTTCGCTCTCCGTGATAGCGCGCGCCCCCGCACGCTTCCGCTGGGCATACGGCGCGCGGCGAAGATTTTATCTATACGGAACCTCACGGCGACGGCGACGGCGACGCCGACGGCAGAAATCCGGTTGAAGTGTCCATATAATTGCTATCGCAATAAAACTGCAACAGCGCCTGAACAGCTTTTTTTGCGCCAACTACGAATGTAGCTGGCGCAAAAACCCCGGAACATCGGCAAGAGCACCTCTATAGACTTGACGCCGGTTTGCTATTCCGGCTTCCACTTCGGATGCGGAGAGGCCAGGAAACACTAATCCATCGATTACGGCTTGGTGTGGCGTACACTCGCAAATACCTTCACAAGATTGGACGAGAACGGGACCCTGATTGTAGCGTCTGCCACACTCCCGAGACAATAGACCACATACTTCTCGTGTGCCCTCAATATGCCGCCGAGCGAAGGACACTAAAGCGTAGTGTCGACTGTTTGGACTCCTGCCCCTTTTGGGAAGCAAAGGTTTTAGGCACGTGGAGAAGAGTTGATCATGCCCAGCGCACCATAAGATCACTTTTGAACTTTATGTGCTGAGACGGGCTTAGACGGTCGTCTCTAGGACCTATGAAGTCAGGACTTGAGAAGTGAAGAAAGGGCGAAATGTGTGTGCGCGATGACGTTTTGAGTGGACAACACTACTCTTGTGTGTAGGGTGTGCAAAGTGCCCAACCGCGTATTGGACAACGTGTGTAAATAGTAGCTCATTGTACGATATCATAATCACCTGCCACCTACTTCTCCCTGTATCTCCCACTTCCCCTTAATCCAGTGAGGAGTACCAGGCTAGAGACACGATCTCCGGGCCGACTACTCCTCCATTCTCTTCATTAAAATCTACTCCTCCGTGTATCTTTGACTAAAATAAAATGATCTCGAATCCAGCCGGTTTAAAGCTATCCGGAGAAAGTAAGCGTTGGACTTTGTAGCGAGGACAGTTACACAACTGGTGCTCAGTGGTTTCCTCTCACCTACAGGAGTCGCACGTCGTAATATCGGCTATTCCATTACGGTACTGGAGTAAGCGTTCGCAAACGCCATTCGCGCACATAAGTGGTACTTCAATGTTGCTTCGCAGTGGGAGAGGCTAGATTTCATTCGTAACCACAGCCAAGTTATTCCCGCTGTCAGGTAACTGCCAGCTGCATAACCCGTCCAGGTTACGCAGCTGGCAATTGGAGGCTCACGGAGACACCCGGACGCTTCCAATTTCTTTGGCGAGAGCAGTGAAGCGAAATATTAAATTAAGCGGCGTAATTAAATTGGGCTAGTCTACGTTCCGAAGGACCTCAATAAAGTTTTTCCATTCCATTCAGAAACAGTACAATGACTCAACAAGCCCATTCTCGCCAGAGCAGAGGTCTGGTAAAAGAGAGAGAGAAAGGAAACGAGAAAGATAGGGAGGCTTGGTAAGAGACGCAAGAACGCAATACAGGTGGCGATATTCCTGCATGCTCCAGCTTGCCATTATGTCATAGCTTTTGACAGCATCTTTGACAGGTTCGTCGGTAAAAAAAGCACTGCATGGCATCCTGTGGGAACCAAACACGCAACCTATAGAGAGCTTCGAGAACTTTTATTGCGCCAAAACGACTGAGTACGACAACAATATATTGCGTCACACTCACGAAATGGTGCTCGGGTTTGGGCCCGAAATTCAAGAAAGTGTGGTCTTTATTTTCTTCGGTAGAATAATCGTCCTTTTCTTACTGCCAGATGAACGAAAATGCAGCTTTAGAAGGAATCATTTCCCGGAACTCACTTAGAATTACTGCTGGGTGTCCCGTCTGCCTGAGCAGATTCCGTTACCACGCAGACCCTCTCGATTAGAGCGATAATATCTGGCCGCTCGCTGGCGACTCTAGAGCCCCATATTATAGGGAAGTGTGATTCAAGCTATCGCCAGGTCGGCGAGCGGCCAGTTGAGCTAACAGCATTTGTACCCGGACCGAATACCTCTACATATGCGATACGCGTCGAGCACGAACTCTGTTAAAAGGGAAAGAGCTGTTCGCTTTCTCTTTTCTATAGATCTCGCCTTGAAGCGATCTTGACCCATTTGAGTTAATACGCAGTGGCTTTCCCGTTCAACGGGAGCAGCCAGTTGGCACAGCGGAAGAGAGAGAAAGACAGGTTTATCCAGATAATATACGTGGGGTGTTGGAGAAAGTTGACGATGTAGTAGGCACGGAAGGCTGCCATGACGTAGCATCACCATCGTGTTTCCAGAGATTTGCAAATACCTGACGAATGTCTGCGAATGCCGAACGACAGTGCGAATTAACCTGACTGTTTGCTTCTTGGTTTCTCCGTCCGTCCGTTCGTTCGTTCGTTCGTTCGTTCGTTCGTTCGTTCGTTCGTTCGTTCGTTCGTTCGTTCGTTCGTTCGTTTGCCTGTCTGTCTGTCTGTCTGTCTGTCTGTCTGTCTGTCTGTCTGTCTGTCTGTCTGTCTGTCTGTCTGTCTGTCTGTCTGTCTGTCTGTCTGTTTGTCTGTCTTGTCTGTCTGCTTGCTCTGTTTGTTTGTTTGTTTGTTTGCTTGTTGTTTGTTTGTTGTTTGTTTGTTTGTTTGCTTGCTTGCTTGCTTGCTGTTTGTTTGTTTGTTTGTTTGTTTGTTTGTTTGTTTGTTTGTTTGTTTGTTTGTTTGTTTGTTTGTTTGTTTGTTTGTTTGTTTGTTTGTTTGTTTGCTTGCTTGCTTGTTTGTTTTCTTGTTGGTTTGTTTGTTCGTTCGTTGATTCGTTCGTTCGTTTGTTTGTTTGTTTGTTTTTGTTTTGTTTTTTGTTCATTTGTTCGTTCGTTTGTTTGTTCGTTTGTTTGCTTATTTGTTTGTTTTCTTGTTAGTTTGTTCGTTTGTTTGTTGGCTTGTTTGTTTGTTTGCTTGTTTTCTTGTTTGCTTGTTTTTTGTTCGTTCGTTTGTTTGTTTTCTTGTTTGTTTGGTTGTTTGTTTGTCTCTCTGTCTGTCTGTTTGTTTGTTTGTTTGTTTGTTTCTTTCTTTTTTCTTTCTTTCTTTCTTTGGATCTGTCATGGCCGCATTCAAACGCACATGGGTCACGGCGTCATCCGATGAGCTGTTCCATTTACTGCGCCGCAAGACGCTGTCGCGCTCCTATATTTAAGGCCCTCATATTCAATAGAGGATTTGGTGGCTTTCGATCTGCTTTTATCATATACCCCACCAACTGTGATGTGGTTTCTCTATCTATCTCCCTCTTTATTTTTCTTTAATTTGTCCGTTTCCCACTGTGCTTTCAATAAGGTGACCTTTTGCCCAATCTATCCTGTGACGTGTGGGGATGCGCGACTCTCACGCGTCCCCTGATGTTGTTTTCCCCGCATGGCTCCCGTAATACGGCTTCGCCGCGTAGCTTTACGGCGGCGGAGTTGCGGCGTATTGCGAGATATGGCGCGAGTGTCGCGATGCTAACGCCACCGAACGGCGGGGTGACTTGGGAGGAAAAGGTCGATCGGCGGCCAACACGCACGAACGCTTCGCGCGTGCGCCGGCCCGCTTCGCGCGACCGTCGCGCGAGGCTAAGAGCAGGACACAGGTATGGACGAACACGGATCGTTCGAGCGCGCCACCGTTCGCGTGACTGTACACGTGAACGACTAGGCGATGGTGTCATAGCATGGGGCGAACGTATTCGCTCGCTATCGGGTCGCGGTGAGTCGGACTTCCTTGATTTGTCGCGCGCCCGTGTGAATGTTCAATTGGTTGTAATTCGGCTAGGGTGCATTAGTGTATGAAAGGTGCAATAAATGCCCTTTTGATTGTTTGCACTACTGTGTTGTCGCTCCTTTGTCCCAAAAGCACATGTGAGACCCCACAGACGCTGTAAGATATCTTGCATTTAAGAAATCGGCGGTGCATCCATCCTTCGGAGATGACTGGCGACGTTGCCGAGATTAGCAATCTATCTTACAATGGGTGGGAAACTGGTGATGATATGCTGCATATGTTAGGATGATATTATTAAGAGTGATACATACACAATGTCCCGTATCAAATAACCCAAGTTGAAGTGAAACAAAAAAAAACTTTATGTACGGACAAGCAAACGGACACAGAGACATACCGCAAACTGGGTGAAGCTCCTATGAAATACTTATCGCATTAATAAGCAAACGGCTTCAGCAAAACACGGAAGGCATTACCATTTTTCGGAGCCGAAAGTCTTTCGCAGAAGGCATAATTGTGCACCCAAGACAGGTGACAGATGATTCAAGGTTACAGCCAGCACGAGACGAGCGTGGAAAAAGATACTCGAGTACCATTGCACAGGGGCGTAGGACCTCGCGCACTTAGGGAGAAAAAGTACGAGAACGAAAGAGAGAAGAAGTGAGAGAGGAAAAGGAAAGAACGAAATAAAAAGAGGCCGCTGAATCAGAAGTGCGCGGATTCCGGACCAGATGGCCGTCGCCACCTCAGTATACCTAACTCTTCACGCTTGACAGGACGGCGAGCGACATCGACGCATCACTTCTCCATGCGCCAAATCTTGCGCAGGCAATAAAACACTTTTTCTGCTTCTCCTCGACTGGTAACCAAGACGTGCACAACTATAACTGGCATTCGTCTCTCTTTTCACGTTTTCTTTTCTTCTTCTTTATTTATCCGCAAATTCCGGTAGTCATAATCTTGTCTCTGGCATGCACGTATACATATACGGAGTCGAGTGAAAAGAGAGGAGGATAGAGGCCGAGGTGAAGTGAGGGTGACTGGCGCTTTTGGGGTCCCGACTGTTTCTCGCCGCCTTCCGTCCCTTCCTCATGCGGAAGTGGAACACTGCTGGCGGTGCGAGCAAAGCGGACAGCCAGCCAGCCAGCCAACGGGACTCGCAGAAATAGACGGCGACGACGCCGCCAATGCATACTTCCGCGTGTTGCGCGGTGCTCCGGCGCTCGACGTCGTCGGTAACACCACGACCTCTGGACGATGGCCGCATAGCAGGGCGTCGCATGCAGCGGGCTGCTCTATAGACCCGTGCATTTGTGCGTGTCTGGACACTACCCCCCCCCCCCCGTCCCCCCTTCTTATTTATTCCTTCATTTATTCTTATCTTTACGCTGTCGTCATCGTTGCGCTGCTGACAATACGTATGTGATGTCTGTTTCCTTGTTTGTTTCTTTCGTGTTTCCAGGCCCTTCGCTTTTCTCGCGGACTTACATAAAGCTGGGCCTCGCGGCAGTTGCGGCATAAGGAGCACCGTCGCTTCGATCATGAGCAGCGTTCGATGTAGTGTAGAGCTCCGGTACGCAAAGCATCCCCTTTCCTCACCTCCTCCGCCGAGGCCACCACGTTGAACTCCATCGTCACCTCGCAGGTGTGGCCACGAAGTTAATTGGCAGGGGGTGCTTGTAAGTGCGTGCTCATACACCAGACGCCTCCGTAGTTTTTTGTGGACGTGTGAAAGCGAGATCTCTAGCGCATGAGCGCTGCGCGCAGGCTGCTCCTATGCGTAATACGATAGCGCACCACAGCAGCCAGGGGTCAACTGCGCGATTATGCCAAACGGGGAATCCGCTAGTCTCAAGCTATATAGTTTTGTATGTGCACCGACTGGACAGGCTTTGTAGCCTGTCCAGTCGGTGCACAGTGCATTCCAATAGTCCACTGGGGCGACACCACATTCTCGATCGCATCATACCTGTTGTTGCTGAAGCGTGGACAACTTGTAGCTCGCTGAGTGCTGCTACCGCTCATGCCCACTCCTTTCGCATTACGTATAATGCAAGTTATAGTTGACGTAACACTAACCACGCCCCATAAATTGCAACCAACTGCTGGGAAAGAGTCGCCTTCTCAGTGACTCCTGCTTCTGGAGTCACTGGGCTTGGGTTGAAAAAATAGAGGACACTATGCCTAAGATATATGTCTATGCTCTGTGCTAAGTCTTCAGGTAGGACCATCGTTAAAGGGAACACACATTGGTGCAGCATGAGCGAATTTCATTTTGTGGCATGTCTGGAAACGTACAGCTTGGTAGCAGATTACACGCAAAAGATGGCGCTGGCTGCTCTTGTGTAACCCGCGTAGTATATCAACAGCCCTTCCGCAGGCACTTGTGACTACAGCACCCGGGAGATGTGGGCGAGCTGCCTTCATTTTTGTAGCGTGAGCTACACTGGCTGAGGTTGAGCAGTTCCGCGTGGCTCCTGGAGAGCCGTGCTGCGCATGCGCGAGGAGCAGTGACGTCCCACGGCGCACAGCTGGCGCGCCGGGCGTTTGCCCGGCGTTTGCGCTGGGCGTTTGATCGTTTGCGCTGGGCGTTTGCCAGTGCGGTATAGCCATGGAGAAGGAGATCGAAATAGCTGCTCAGCGGCGCAGAAGAGCGGAGAAGCTTAACTCATCAGATCCCGAAGTAGTTGCCTGGCAATTAGCGGTTGAGCATAGGAAGAACGATCAGAAGAAGGCTAAACGTGCTGCGGAGACACCGGAGCAAAGGGAGGAACGTCTAGCAAAGCGGCGTCGCCAGGAGGCTGAGCGACGTGCCCGACCATCTCAGCAGCAGCAACAACAAGACGCCGTCGATGACGTCAAGGCTCGCCAATTGACTGACTATACGGTGAAACTTAGCGAAAGCGTCAGTGCGACTCGGACCTTCGAGACGGACTTCGTAAACAATCCGTTTGGATATGTGTGCGACGTGTGTGAAAGACTGTGGTACATGAAAGACTTGAAGCCGGTAAGTAGTGCCATGCGTGAAGCATTGAGTTTACCGGCGCCGCCTGAGTGGGGTGAAACCGTGGCGCGGGTTTGTACAACGTGCAAGAACTTTCTCGTTAAGCAGAAGATTCCACTCTTTAGCGTTACCAATGGGTATCGCTACCTGCCCATGCCACCAGGTTTCCCGGTTCTGAACGATGTGGCCGACTTAGCTCCCGCTACGTATATCCTGGCATAGCCGAGCTAAGCCACTGCTAATTTTTTGTTAAGAATGGACCTGCCTGCACATAACTCGAGCACTGACCGACTTCAATTACGTAGTTGCAACACGCGGCTAAATAAATTATTTAGAATCTTGACCACCTTGGTTACAAGTAGTATTAGGGATTGTCACATGCTTATGGAGGTCACTGCCGCTGGGGTGACGTTGCCGTAGAAGAAGTCATTGTTGCATCTGCCATATTGCCTAAAAACTGCTTGGCACTTGCCATTTGAAACACACCGCATATCTTTGCGCTTCGGTTGAATATGCAGTCCTGGGGCACGTATCTGCAATTGCACGTTCATGCAATTTTGTTATTATTAATTATTTTTCTTTCATCACTGTCTTCTATATTATTTATTTTTATTTGTTCCTTCACTCGAATCATTTGCAACAGCATGTCAGGCATTTCGCTAGGCTAACATCTCCTGCACTCATTGCAGTATTTATCTCTCTCTCTCTTTCGATCCCACCGGTGAAATAACATAGCCCTTCTGTCGACAGAACCTCAGTGGAAACTCCATTTCTTATTGTTTGTAACGTCACTGCCTTGGTTCAAGAGCAAAACGAATACTCATGTGCCAATATTGACATATTTTGCTCTTGGTCGCCTTAATAACTGTTGCAGTACTCACCATCACGTATGCAGCGATGACTCTACCACACCTAGAAGAGAGAGATAAACGAAGAGGGAAAGGTAGGGAGGTTAACCAAGTACGTTCCCGCTTGGCCTCGCTACACTTGGTGAGGGGGAAAGAGGAAGAATATACAAGAACGAGATAGAAGAAAAATAATAAACAGAACTGGACTGTACGAACGCTTGTGATAGCGGACATTCCTCGGCGACTGACTCTGTCATACCTACAATATCTTGCATAGGTTAAGCGGGTTCCGCCAG
>NC_051155.1:138599772-138622272 GCF_013339745.2 Dermacentor silvarum
CCCATCAATCACCAGGGTAACGAAACCAAAAGCTGGTTCACGGACTCTAGTATTTTAGTTAATTATTTGGAACGTTCTTGGATTGAGGCGGTTCAGAACTTCATTTAACGAAAAAAAACTTGACAAGTCGAAAGTGTCGAGACCCTAGCCCATGTGGCCCCTTACACTGCCGACGACGAGAGGACAGCATGCATGGTCACGTTCTTTAATGAAAATTGCATCACACCAAAACAGAAAAAGTCATATCGCCACCGCCAATATGACCGAAGCAGCGATATCTGTTAATCTCTTGTGATGAAGACGTAATAGGTTCCCCAACTATTCCGCACCATAAAAGGTCTGCCATCGAATCGGCTTAGAACTGCGTGGAGGCGGAGTCATTGGACATCGAATAAATGATACTCAAGTGGCAGAGTCGCTCGGTAATATGTTTTCAAAGTATACCACAAGGAACCTCGGGAGGAGTATTGATAGGAGAAGTCACTGACCCCTCTGCTCTCTGTTAACTTACCCGGTGGTGATATTGATAGTATTCGCATTTCACGCAAATCAGTCTGATGTTTCTGGGTTGCTATGGCAGCGCCGTTCCAATGGAAGCGTTGATAATTGTTCTTCCTGATAACTGTTTCCTTCGTCCTTTCTCAAATGTGAGCATTGCCGCAGCTGGGCCTGAGGGCGTATCTCATTTGTTATCCATCTGTGTATACACTACACAGACGACGAGGTGAGATTAACCGCCCGTCAACAGAAAGGACATCTGCCCAACGACACATCAACGGGTCCATCCCAGCTCGTTCCCACGATATAGAAATGGAGCCTTATGCTTGCTGTGGGACCAGCATCGTCAAACAACTGCCACCCATTTCTGCATTGGGTCGCATCTAAAGATGGCAAGACACAGACGGGGAGGGGGGTACATGAGACCAGTGAGCAAACTACGTAATTCTGGAGCTGGCCCGTCATGCAACGGTTGTTCCAGCTCACTATAAGGTCTCCATGACGTGCCAAAGTGTGACCAGTAAGCGTCAGCAGGCGCAACAGCCAAGTATGTGCAAAGCTCCACTTGTCACGTAGGCGGGGCCACGCCCTCCCTCATTTACAGCTATATATAGCCGGTATGAGATCGCCCCTTTAGTTGTTTTTATGTGCACCGATGTCTGTCGTAGGAATCTCAAAGGGATCTAATTGTGATAATATTAGGAAGAAAAGAGAAAGAAAGATTCGATGTAGCCCGCGAGGATCCCAACTCCGGCCCCACGGATTGCCTGTCGAGGATCCTTGCTTAGAAAACAATGAAATTCTAATGGAATCATTGCCCTTGCTTTAGAAAATAATGGAACTCTGAGGTTTTACGTGCCAAAACCATGATATTATTATGAGACACGCCGTAGTTGGTAATTGTGGAATATTTTTGACCACCTGAGGTTCTTTAACGTGTACCTTAATATAAGCGCTCGAGCGTTTTAGTCTATCCCTCTGATCGAAATGCGGCGGCCGTGGCCGGCGTTCAAACCGCGACCTCGAGCTCAGCAGCGCAACGATATATCCACTGAGCTACCGCATGGAGCTCTTTCTTTCCTTCTTTCTTTCTTTTTTTCTTTCTTTCTTTCTTTCTTTCTTTCTTTCTTTCCTTCCTTCTTCTTTCTTTCTTTCTTTTTTTTTTTCTTTCTTTCTTTTTTTTAATTCTGCAGCAAAGAACAATACTACGCCTGGAGAACACTGTGCTTAGCATTTTAAGTGCTATCTAAACTGGCTTGTTGACGCCACGGCGCGCAAAATATCATAAAAGAGGATCTGAATGTTAACTCTCTCACTACAAATCGGTGGTACCTAACAGATTCGCACGTCCAAGCGATCAACAATAACACCTGAGGCGTATGAAACCGAGCCCAGAAAACCCTCTAAAATAACACAGGTGGAGCGATAAAAATTGGTCGCTATCTTAACGGTCATTTATACGTACTTAAGAATGTTTGAACAGCCAATGAGCCACTAAATAATGTTCTTATTGTTCCCTAAAGGAGATTGCTCGTGCGCCTCTGCGAATGTTTATTCCGACCGACACCGACGCCGCACGAAACAGTGCACAGCCTACAGCGCAAAATATTACGTCACCTACTGCGTCACTGCTTCGTATTTGAGTAAAACTAGAACTTTTGTTTTTCGAATAGCGTGCCTTCGAAATCTGGTTACGCTTAAAACTTGCTGTCTTTAGATCAGCAAGCACACTTCTTAGAAGTTATGCGTAAGGGAGAGTAGAGGCGTGGACGTTCCCGCCGTATATTCCCGGGGTGGTTAAATTCGCGTTGTTACGGTAGCAGCACAAGGTTATTGGCCTTTGTGATAGGTTCGCTGGTTTTGACGTCTGAAAACAGAAGTAAAACAGGAGGCGCGTACGCCGATATGTCACACGAAAGCGTCTGCATGGCTTGTCAGCCTTGACTGCCCCGAAGAAGGTCGATTGTTTGAGCGCTGGGGTGACAGGCTGTCGTCACGCTCGACACACAAAGGCCATTCAGACATTGATGGACCGTTATTAGAAACATCAAGATGGAAACGTGATGGACGTCGCGGCATAGACCTGAAGTGGTGGCTGACAGGTGGGCATGCAACTGGCACGACGACGTTGAGCGATCGAGTTATGCTATATGTGGTAACCAGTGTAACCAGTGCTCAGTGCGCTCCTGTTTGTCTCTTCCTTTATAGTATTCCATAAGCCAGGGTGCATCCCGCAGCCTGTGTTACGAGGGAAGGTATAGGCTGCTCAGGCTCGTATCCTTGTGCATGTGACATGGCATCCTTGTGCTTGTGAAGCTTCCGTAGTGAGTCACGCTTAGCCAGATCTGTAAGTGTATATAGTCCTCGAGCAATCATTCCAATACACTATTCTCTCTCCATCTATCTCTCTCTGTATGTTACTAAGCTGACATTTCTTCTTGCGGGACCTATAAATTAATGCGATGTTCACTTTACGTGGACTTCGTCTTGTCTATTGCATAAGCAGTGCCGCTTTCACTCGGGCCCCAACTCCGATGCCGCCTGTTCAAATACATGTAAAACGTAGAAACGTTTTCCGGTGATAACCCCTGGGCCTATTTTAATGAAATGGGTTGCATTTGAGAAAGTTAAATTCTAGTGACTAACGGCAACAGAATTTGAATTTAGAGCTAATTTTTTTTTTTTTTTGAGGAATTGCCTAAAACTGGTAAGGTTAGAAAAAAATTGAAGCATGGTGTTTACAAATCCGTAACTCAGCACCAAGAACAGATATAACGTAAACAGCGTTCACTAGAACTTCCAAGGAGGACAAATTTGATGTATCATTTTACGTTAATATCTCACAATGTTTACAAGAGATTTGCAAAAGTCCTGCCCGCGTATCAGTGGTCTTCTTTAAGAGCCTTATACAATACATCAATTTTGTATGCTTTAGGTGTGCTATAAATGCAACTTACAGACTTGTGATATAACTTTTCATTGCCGAGATGCAGTGTATTAAACTTCATTGTATTGTTCTCTGAAAATTTGCTATTGTTAACAATGCTTATAAAAAAATCAATGCCCTAAATCAAAAACCCGCTTTCAACAGCCACTAGATTTTAACTTTTCTTTTAAATGCAACAAACCTCATCAAATCTGGTGCAGATAGGAGCCCCGAGCTAAAGCTTCCTCAAGCGCACAATTTCTTGGCCCACTTTCGCGAGAGAAAGTGTGGCCTGCGCGCTAGATCCAGAGGTTCGCAACTATATATTGACCTAACTTTTTTAATTAACGTTTAGTGTACATGACAGTAAACTCTAATAACGAAGCGGTCACTTGGAAGCAGTGGATTGTCATCTCTTCCAGTTGAAATGCTTCTTTTTTTTTTTAATCGTTTTCTGCCGCATTCGCTTCGACTTTTGGTTATACGCCCGAGTGCCAGAGAATTACGCGCACGGTAGAAATTCGCTTGGTGTGTCCATATAACTGCTATCGCAATAAAATAACGTGTCACTATTTATTGGTCTGCGAGGCCTTAAGCGACGTCTACCTAACCCCCTCCCCTCTCTCTCACTCTCCGCATCAGGCTTTTTGGTAAGGCATACAAAAAACAAAGAAGAAGAAAAAAAATAAAAAGAACATGCACTGCAGAAGTCAAAGGGGAAACGGTATACAGGTTTACGGTAGTGCTGCCGCTATTGGCGTGCATGGCGTCGGCGCCGACATGCTGTAAAGACCACTTTCCCGGTTGGAGGATCTTTAGATTCGCAGAGTGCGTTTGGCTGCAAAAACTGTGAAGGAAAGTGGACGCACCTTAAACACTATACGCTCAATGGTCTCGGTGGTGGAACCAGGACAGCGTTCTGCCTTCCGCTGTTGGCGTGAGCGATGCGCTCGCACGCACTGTAAGCACACTATAGCGATCCTGATGAACCGATGTGTGTATGGGCTGGTCTGAGCAGAATGGACAGTTACAATGTTACCCAATATTTCACTGGGCGTTGACTAACACAGGCGGTTTCTTGTCTGTCTATATCTTGTGCAAAAACTATGTGTGACGCCTGCAGCTGAAACGCCTTTTTTTTTTTCGGTTGAACCGGAACCGAACCGAACTGTTATGGTCCACAATCTTGGAGCTCGACCTGAACCATAACTTAAAGGAACCATTCCGAACCCGTTCGACAAACGGTTTACAATGCTCTGTGGACCGTCATGAAGGGCATGTCAGAGGCGAAACGTTCGACAAAAGCTCAAAGCCTCCCATAGTCGGCAAACGATTCCCATGCTCATACTCAAATTACTTCAAATAACAACAACCAAGTTCTAGCACTCAATATGTTGTTAATTTTTGTGCAACCTATGCTTCCTTTTATGCGATAGAAAATGCGAGCGCTCAAATTTGCGCCTCACACAAAGGCAAAATAACAATTCGGTACAACTTCTTATTCTGTTTAATTCTGTACGCGGGTCGACTGTACTGCAGTTGTAATCCAACTGTACTCGTGATATATATATATATATATATCACGCTAAGCTTGCAGTGAACACAAGCATCGCGCCAGCGTCAATAGCATCACAACTTAGAGAAGCACTTTTTCGAATATGCGTCCGAGTCGCCGACGGCGACACAAGCGAGAAAAGTCGCAGTTTCGCCCTTCAGATTAAGCATCGATTGCGATATCAAATTAGTGTAGAGCTTTTCGAAGCAAGGATAGTAGGCTTAAAGGGACACTAAAGGCAAATATTATTTCAACGTGGACTGTTAAAATATCATACGAGAAACCTCGAAACGGTTGTTTCGTGCCCAGAAAAGATTTATTTGAAGAGAAAATTGCGTGTGAAGCGTCCGCGCACCTCTAACGCAATTCAAATCGCCCGCCCGAGCGAGGAGTGGTGACGTCATGGCCCTATAGTGACTTTGTAGACGTAGCGCCCTCAGACGGCGCTACTTCTTTTTTTTTTTTTTTTTTTTTAACGGAAAGCGCAAACGCGCGGCCAGAAACAGAGCCAAGACAGAGCCGACGGCAGTGCGAAAACGGAAGTATGGTGGCTAGCCACCATAGAGAAAGGTAAAGCGTGCGCCGAATTGTGAACACGGTGATCGTCGACGCTCATCGCAATGGACCAACTAGTTGACGATCCTGACAACGACACATTGGCTCGCGATGCTGGGCTTGGTTTTAGCGATTTAAGCTCCGATGAGCGTGACATGCTGCTGAGGGCTCGCGCTGCCGGCGTCGTTGCGTACTACGACGGCGACCTCGACAGCAGGCGGCCGGGGCGAAGGCGCCGCCGCGGTACTAAACATCACAAGGCGGAAGGGGGGGGGGGGGGGGGGGTGTATGCCGCCGCCGTAAGTCCGCTCGACGGACACCGAGGGCATGGCAAACTTCGGAGCTACTCAGTCTATAAGGACAGAATTGTAGTAGGCGCGTTGCTTAAAAAATGTGCGTGTAATCAGCCACGCCATTTTAAAAATACTGCTGTATTGTTAAATTCGAGGTTCTGACCTAGTAATGTTTGAACGGGGGCTGGTTGGTTCTTCGGCATATTTCGACATAAAACAGCGCGTAGACGAAAAAGTGCTCTATTTCGGAAAAATACAAAATTCCATTCGCATTCCATTTCGGGCAAAAGGCGGTTAATTCCATTCCTATTCCATTCCTCCAAGCGTTGTCGCCATTCCATTCCCATTCCATGCCGGTGTCGCGGGAATGTGGAATGATTCCGGAGTCATTACAATTCCGGAGTGGTAACTCCGCAACACTGGTACTTATTATGGCAAACAGACCGCAGCCATATCATACTGGAATATATTACTGTTTGTCATAAAATGCCAGAAAGCCCATAGATTTTGCCATGAATTGAAAAATTATTTTGTTATGTGATATGTACGAGTATATGACATAGTGTACGGTATAACCCGATTTCGTTTTAGACCTGCCGTTCTTATGTACGTCAACGTGTTGCTTAAGTTCTTTTTTAATTTATTTCTCCCCCCCCCCTCCTTCTTTTCTTCTCTTCTATGTTAGTTTTACATAGTTTCACTATATTACTTACTGCCGATACATTGTTGTCTATTAATATCTTCATTTACTTATATCTGTATCTCATTATTTATCATTTTTGTAATTCTACTGATTAAGCTACCGTTCTTGCCATTGTAACTTTTATGTTAAAGGAGGTCCCAATTCAGTTTTTACTATGGGACCTCCTTCTGTATACCTCTATCTGTAAAGGCTTTTTGTGAAATAATAGAAAATTTATTTATTTATTTATTTATTATTTATTTATTTATTTATTTATTTATTTATTTATTTATTTATTTATTTATTTATTTATTTATTTATTACTGTGGGAAATATTGTCGATACCTACAGTATGAAACTCTGGGACGCTTGAACTAGTTATCTTCTACAAAAACTGCAATTAACGTACGCAGATGAAATACTTATTGCGCGTCACCTACAGCATGATTCCTACTTCAACGAAAAGTAAACAACGTGTCTGGCATAGTTCACCGAGAGTACCAGGAAAACGAACTATACACGCTTCGTATAACAACATAAATTGTTTCTCACAATATAAATTGCGAGAGAACGAGTGTTAAATAGTTTTTTTTTTCAAGGCACATAATTATTCTAGGTGCTTCAAACGTTCGGCACACGACACAGATAGCATAACCCTTATTGCTGCCGCATTTGATTAGTCCTTCCAACAAAGCGGGAAACTTAGTAAGCGTTACATAAACAGCATTTAAGGTGGCCGAAAACGAATTGTTTAGCCATTTTCAATTAGGTCCTAAATAACCCATAGGCAGGGAGCCGGGCTGGTAGCAGGGCTGGGAGCTGGGCGGGCCATGTAATGCGTAGGATGGATAACCGGTGGACCAGTAGAGTTACAGAACGGATCTCAAGAGAAGAGAAGCGCAGTCAAGACGGCAGAAAACTAGGTGGGGTGATGAAGTTCGGAAATTTGCAGGCGCAAGTTGGAATCAGCTAGCGCAAGACAGGGGTAATTGGAGATCGCAGGGAGAGGCCTTCGTCCTGCAGTGGACATAAATATACGCTGCTGATGATGATGAACACAGAGGCTCCACAATTTATCTGAATATCACCCCAAATATTTCCCACATTTTATCAAAATATAAACCTCGTGAGTTATCATTTTTTTTTTTTGAAAATTGTGAGAACCGGTATGTACACACTTTTCGAAAGGTTGTCCCGCTAACAGCTTTTATGTGAAAACCTGCCGTCTAAGTTTCAGGTCATTCAAATAACGGAACCTGCACGGGTGCATCGTTAGAGCTCAGTTGCCGGCTGTACAGAACAGAACAAAACATAACAACGTTTGGAAGGGCAACACTTGTCACACAGGCCTGTGTAGATGCCAAATCTTAAGTTATTCTTCCCTCAGTGGTCCTTCAACTTCAACGCACAAGGTGGACGCAGGTGTAAAGCAACATTCTGGCGCAGCTAAATGAAATTAAATGAGTTTTCGAGGCATTGAACACTGTTAGTTTTCGAAAACAAATAACAATACGCCTGCGCATGTGCGCCTCCATCGCAGTGTGTTAAGTTTCTTCCGTAATATTAAGGAAATCAGAGGTACAGTCGAGATCAAAAGTCTAGAGACCACGGCATCTGCAAAAAAGTTTAATTTCTTATAGCATAGCCGTGCAGCGTGAAATTGTCTTAATGCATGACGCTGGTCAAACAGGCGCACGTTGACAATACCACTTGATTTCAGCATTTATGGTTAGGCTGCGAAAAAAAATTTAGCTGCACCTCTGGTCCCCAAACTTTTCCTCTCGACTATACATCCGTCCGCGTCGCGTGAGGACAGAATTAAAACTATCTTTCGCTGACATAAATTCGAGGGTGAGGCTGAAAAACGTTTCCCAATTTTTTTTTTATTCTCCCTAATTCTATACCGTTATGAACCCGTAAGAAATGATTCAAACCAGTTCGTACGGTTATATTTTCGCTCCAACGCTGAACCTGAACCGAACCCGAAAATATCCAGAAGACTGAACCTGAACCTGAACCGAACACGAAAACTTTTCGGTTCGACACCCTGCACGTGGGACAGGACGCGCGCTTAATTCGGAAATGTGGACTTGCGTACAACGCTTGTAAATGTTTTGGCGGAGCTAGTAATTTATGCACGACGTTTCTTGACCGAGCATTCAGCCCACCGGAGCGGCCATGATCGCCCGCGGGGAGGTCACGTGGTGTTGTGTCTATAGACGACTAAAAATAACAGCCGCACGCCCTTCGCGGGCCATTAGCAACGTTTTCATGTAGGAGTGAGTATGATTGCGTGCGCTCGCATATGCGCCGAATGCCGATGACTCCTTGAACCGGCTCTCGTTCATATGCCGGCAGTTTCGTCTCGATAACGTTCAGCGACCTCAAGTATTCCAACACTCACAAAAAAATTTTCAGATAGCATCGGATGCTGCGGGCGCCACCCGTGCCCCATATTGTCTCGGGGCCAGATCAGCCACTTTTATTTTCTTTATTTTGTCGATCTCATTACGCTTTTCTTGAAGAGAATATCAAGACTGGATCGAAACCGTAATGAGACGTACGCCATACAGGTGTGTACACATGATTGAGCTGGGGTGTTTACGCAACCGCTACATTAACTGAATTAGAAGAAATAAGACGCAATAAATATACATATCTTGGATACGTATGTAGCCCTCAAGCGCCAACAGAAGATAAGGCTGCGCCCACAATATCTGGGTACAAGAGCGCAAGCGCACAAGTCGTTTTGGCCGATTCACGCATTCCGCTGTTCCGCAGAACCTGTTTCCTGCGTTTCAGTTCTTCTCAATCTTTCTCAATAAGCGTCCTTTTCTTCTTTTTTTTTCACCATGCGCCGGAAGATCACCTTCTACTTCACATTAGTTTGGTTCCGACAAATAAGTGCCCTGTTGTGGCAACCCAG
Source organism: Dermacentor silvarum (assembly GCF_013339745.2). Lineage (NCBI taxonomy): Eukaryota > Metazoa > Arthropoda > Arachnida > Ixodida > Ixodidae > Dermacentor > Dermacentor silvarum. The sequence goes on from NC_051155.1 coordinate 138,609,208, forward strand.
GTGAATAAAGAAAGTCTACCCCCCCCCCCCCCTCGGAATATTCCACTGCACGCAAAAAAAAAGAAAGTATTCTGTTGTAGTTTTACTTACCTGGATCACAAAATGGCGATTACAAAAAAGGAAATATGACACCGCATAAAACCTGCTAAGTATTGCGAAATCTGCAAATGTGCTACACAGTCAAGCGAAGAGTGCCAATGAGCCAAATCCATAGCTTCCGAGATTCACGACACCACTGTGTTGGTGGCCTCGTTGCTCGCCTGCAAGCTCCATCGTACTTGAAGCGTACACACATCTATATGCCTCCACTCAGGCCCAAGTCCAGGAACAAAATTCCGCGGCAGTCAGACTCCCTTCTGTAGGTTGGCGTTGTTGAGGTGTACGTCTTTGGATGATGTGTTGCTGACTCATGCGTCTGATGGAACGGAGAACTACACATTTCACCGCGTCACCGATGAGCCGAACGCACAGTGCCGTTCAAATGAAGAACAAGCTTGAGCATCGCTCTTGCAAAGATTTGTTCAGTTGTATGACTGCGGTTACTAGGCCATGTGGAGGAATACATTGCCGTGGAGCTGCTTGGCACACTCATTAACTCGGGGCTGCTCGGTCTGCGTCTTCTTTAAGCGAAGCTTTATAGGCTCACAAGGCACGGTGGTGGTGGTGGTGGTGGGGGTGTCACGCTGAAAAGTGGGCCGATCCTGGTGATAGTGTAGAAAGGGTCCAAGCTCAATAGCACATACCAGGGACAAAAAAGAAAGAGGGAAAGAGAGAGAAAGAAAGAAAGAAAGAAAGAAAGAAAGAAAGAAAGAAAGAAAGAGAGAAAGAAAGAAAGAAAGAAAGAAAGAAAGAAAGAAAGAAAGAAAGAAAGAAAGAAAGAAAGAAAGGAAATCACCAGCCCTTCCCCTGTCGTGAAAATGGGTGTAAGCGAAGGTTGTCGTGTGTGTACTTGACCTACTACTTTTCCTTCTACTTTTCCTTCGAAGACGAAGACGAAGTTTCTGCGAGCCAGAACGCTACTTCTGTAGCTCTGCTGTTTTCGCCTGATTTCTCGGTAAATCTCCGGGTAGCCGTCATGGATTGTTGCACGGATGCAAGTTGACGTCCCCGCGCCTCTGCTGGGGATGGCGACTTCAGCGGTGGCTGCGTCTAGGAAGCGGACCGGCCTCCAGAGCGACACCGACAGCGACGATACCAGTGTCTACTCGCTCAGCAGTGCGGACTTCTCCAATGACGACTTTCAGCTTGTGAGGAGCCGCAAGGCGAAACGAAGAAACACCAGGGCTTATTTGTCTTCAAGCACGTCGACTGCAGGACCAACTCGGAATAGCGCAGTCAGTACAATTTTATTCATACCAGAACTCGCTACCGACAACCTGAGGCGACTCAACCGACAGTCTGTCTCGGTGTTTCTCGAAGCGGTGGCGCCAAATCAAGTCACGGATGTCAGAGTCAACGCACGCAAAAATGTCTTGGCTATTGACGTCATACATGAGACGGCACGGATCACGTTGAGCAAACTTACGGAACTTGGCGGCATGAAGGTCCGCTCGTGCATTCCTCTGGACAGTGATACCACTAGTGGTGTCATCAGCGACGTGGACGTCTCCATCTCCAGCGCCGACTTGCCGATTTTAATTAAGCCAGCCGTTGATGGCTGCGCTATCACTCACGTGTCTCGACTCGGCACATCCCGCTGTGTGAAGGTGGTTTTCAAGGGCGAATCTCTTCCCTCACACGTCAAGGTGGGCCACTTTAGACACCCCGTGCGTCCATTTATTCAAAGACCACTCCAATGCCGCAACTGCCTGAGGCTGGGTCACGTGAGCGCTGTGTGCGAGAATACGAGAGTTTGCTCGCGCTGCGCACAACCCCACGCTGCAGACTCCTGTGTAGCCACGGTGCTCAAATGCCCAAATTGCATTGGGTCCCATGATGCTACCTCAAAGGACTGCCCTAAAATGAGGAAAGAAAGGGCGGTCTTGAAGCAGATGGCAAGAGACCATTCGTCTCGTCGGGAAGCTGTTGCGGCCATTAGAAAGCGACGCTCCCGACGCCGTCGACGCCGTCGGACTTCAAAGAACGAAGGTTCCTCTATGAAGAGCGCGGCACATCCGACGACTCCTCCTCCTCTGCCCCCTAGGCCTGGCGGAGTCGAATCTAATACTGACAAAGTCGTAACGGAGAACAATACTGAAGCCTGGCCCGCGCTACCAAAGCTACAGCCGCCACCACAGCAGAAGCCACAACCGAAACCACAGCGAATACCCCAGATGAAGCCACAGTCGAAGCCACAGTCATGGCCACAGCCGACGCCACAGCCGCAGCCACAGCCGATGCCACAGCCGATGCCACAGCCGATGCCACAGCCGACGCCACAGCCAACACCACAGTTGAAGCCACAGCCGACGCCACAGCCGAGGCCACAGGCGGGGCCACAACCGATGCCACAGCCGGCACCACAGTCAGATCAAAGTGTACAGTGCACCGCGGTAGAGTCGAGAATGCCGACTCCCGATAAATTGCCCGAAGTAGACCGGCAAGTGGTTGCGATGCTTCGGTCCCTTGTAAATACCCTTCGTATACTGTTAAGCAAGCTGCATACTCCGTCAGCACGAAGTGCAGTGCAAGTACTGGATACTCTTAATCCAGTGCTTGCAAGTCTCGGGTAAGCCCCGTGGCTCACCCACCGCCTCCTATTCACGCAACGACCACTGGCCCTTGGTTCATGTCAGATGTCTTCAACGCACATCATCAGCTATGGGACTTGACTTTGGTGTCATGGTGCCTCGCTGCACACACAATGCTCACTCTCTTCCTCTTTTCCTCTTTTTATTCCCCCTTTCCCTTACCCCTTGTGTAGGGTAGCAAACCGGACGTTCGTCTGGTTGACCTCCCTGCCTTTCCTCTCTTCGCTTTCCCTCTCTCTCTACTTTTCCTTCCCTTTCCTACTACTTTTCCTTTCCTTCTAATTTTTTCCCGTTCGTACAACTTTTGCTTCCGTTGCCTTGTACGTTTCCTTCCCTCGATGTATACATTTACTAAATGTTTATGTTTTATTACCGTGACATGTCGTGAACTTTTCCGTTACCCTGACGAATGTCAGATACACACACGATAACTTACCCCCATTTTCTCGACAGGGGAAGGGCTGGGGAATTTTGTAGCGTTAGCTACACTGGCCTAGCCAAGCCCGTTTCGCGCGGCACATCAAGAGCCGTGCTGCGCATGCGCAAGGATCAGTGATGTCACACGGCTTGCGCACCGGAGCCACCAGAGCCGGCACCTCTCGCGCACTCCGCCGCCGCCGCGCGCGACTCAGCGCCGCCGGTCTGCGCATTCCAGAGGAGTGACGTCGTAGCCGTGGTAGATGCACTGGCGCCGGCGCGCGCTCGCTGTGCAGTCGCCATCTGACACTGCGCTGGAGCCGCTGCGCTTCTGACTGGCGTTTGCCAGTGCGGTATAGCCATGGAGAAGGAGAGCGCAAATGCTGCTCAACAGCGCAGAAGAACGGAGAAGCTTGACTCATAAGAATAATCTTATTTTAGGAATAATCTTAAGAATAAGCTAAGAATAATCAGCTGAACCTTTGCTAACGCTACGTATATCCTGGCATAGCCGAGCTAAGCCACTGCAACTTTTTTTTATGATTCTTATCTATCTAAATTGAAGGAGATGTTGGTGCCTGTTGGACACACACACACATGCACGCCCACGCACGCACACACTCACACATACACACACACACACACACACACACACACACAAAACGAGTGAGTGAGTGAGTGAGTGAGTGAGTGAACTTTATTGGGTCCACAATAGACGCGAGTAAACTCGACGTCACCTGGCTAGGCCCACTCGGGGACCATCAGGTCAAACCTGATGGCCCTCTCGCGGGCCCTCTGGACTGCCAGGATTTGAGAGGTCTGATCCTGGGCCTTAATAAGCATCATCATTTCCTCTTGGGTGAAAGGGGGACCGGCAAATGCGCAGCCCCACAGGACATGCTCGAAGTCCGCATAACCACCACACAGGGGGCAGTCCGGGCTTGGGAACCGTTCGGGGTACATTGTGTGCAGTGCTGCAGGGCTTGGGTAAGTGCTGGTTTGTAGAAGTCTGAGAGTCACTGCCTGGGCCCTGCACAGTGAGGAGTGCGGCAAAACGAGAAAAAAATTCACTGATGATTACGATAATACCTAATGCGAAATTTCAGCGCAGCTGTATACGTGTTTTCATTTCACGATATATTGGCTGACGTGGACATTCTGTCTCGTGCGGCACGTTGCAAACGGAACGAAGTGTGGTGCGACTGCCTCGCTAATCGGAAGATTGCGAGAGGCGGTGTGTGGGTGACGCGTGGGGCCCGATTCACAGCGCTGTCCTACCCGCCGTGGTTGCTCAGTGGCTATGGTGTTCGGCTGCTGAGCACGAGGTCGCGGGATCGAATCCCGGCCACGGCGGCCGCATTTCGATGGGGGCGGAATGCGAGAACACCCGTGTACTTAGATTTAGATGCACGTTAAAGAACCCCAGGTGGTCCAAATTTCCCGAGTCTCCCACTACGGCGTGGCTCATAATCAAATCGTGGTTTTGGCGCGTAAAACCCCATAATTTAATTTTTTAACGATTCACAGCAGCCGCCGAAGACAAAGATCCGCTCATGCAGCGCCTTGATTCCATACAGACGACGCGCGCTACTCTGGCGCCATCTCGGAGCAATCGTCGCCTCCCGTCTTGCGCGGCACTACGCTTTTCTTCTCACGCTTTCGTCATACCCTCCTCCTCCGCTTTCCTCCTCGTGCTCTCTTCGCTATCACCGTCTTTCATCTCCCGCTGCGCTCCGCGTTCGCCATCCTCTTTCGCTGTGTTCGCTCGGTTACGAGGGACAACGCCGACGCTCGCCGCAGTCACGGACGCCCTAAAAGCTGCGCTCTAAAACAGCGCCACATGGTTGCTGGCCGAGTATCACGGTCATCGTACGTGCGGCAACGATCCCGATCGAAGCACGGCATTTTCCTTCATATGTAAGGAAGAAGAGCCGAGGAAGGGTTTAGTTCAGCATAGCGAAGGAAGGGTTCGTGCTATGCCATTTTACTATATTGGCGCGACAACTTGGCCACATTCAAGTTGCGCGCCCTTCGTATTGGACCCTGTTCCGTGGTGGTTCAGCAGCAACAGGCAGCGATAACCGTGGCACAAGCACCCGGTTGGACCCGGCTCGCATGCGCCACGCGCACGAGGCAGGACTCGAGAAGAAAGAAGACGGTTGGACGCCAGTTTTTAGAACGCGACTGCCGGGGCATTCTTCCCTACCGCAGTTACTTTTAGTCGTGGGCACAGGTTCGCCCTTAATAAATATCGTTGTTTTCTTAACCTCTGTTCCTCAACATCGTTACAATATATAAGCCCAACTACAGGACAGCAGCACAGTAACTTTACCAGCTAAAAACTGGTAGAGCACGCAGAAAGTATAAGGAAGGTTAGCGCCAAGGATATCCATTGGCTAAGCTTCTGGAACAGGAGACAGGTGCAAAAAGTAAAGAGAAGTGTATTAACTGAAATGCGTCAGAGTGGCAGTAAAAGGTACAGTCGCGAGCAAAAGTTTGTGGAACAAAGGTGCCACGACTTTTTTTCTTCGCAGCCTGGGCATTCCGGCTGAAATCAAGAGCGCACGCCTACGTGCACGTGTTTGACCAATACAACGTATTTAGCCAATTCGAGGCCGCGGAGCTGCGCTTGAATATATTTAAATTTTTTTGCTGATGCTGTGGTCTCCAAACATTAGCTCGCGACTGTACGTGTCACGAAGACACCAAACATTCTCTTCCCTGCCGAGCGAGTAACCACGCTGATCGCGAGCCTATACAAACCTGCGCCCTAGTCGATTTTGTGTGCATTAAAATGACGACTTGCCCTAGTCGATTTTGTGTGCATTAAAATGACGACTTCACCATAAAGCGTGCACGCGTAAGTTCATGGCGTTTGTGCGATTTACTTACGAAGTGTAGAAGTTTAGAAAAACTCGCGTAGGTTCCGAATTCTATTTCCATTGTTATAGCTCGAGATAATTCGCCCATGATGCCAGCCTAAACCATGTAAATGTGAAGCTTTCCAGAGAACGTATTCTGCGACGATCACTTTCCGCGATAGCATCGCCTAGGCAACAGTATCGCCGTGAGGCGCGCGCTGATTGGCTGGTTGATCAAAATCGGATGAGCTGATTGGCTGGTTGAGCACTACGTCATGCAAAGGCGATGGTATCGCCGAGGCGATCATCGCAGGATAGGTCCCCAGTTTCCTCACCTCGCGTGCAGCGCTGACGTTTGAAGCTAACATGGAAACCGCATGCACAAGATGAGAGAGAGAGCAACAACTTTATTGAAATAAGATGCATCCATGGACGCTGCAGTGCTCATAGAAGCATCCTGCGACATACACGCGTAATGATCAAAGTGACAATGCCACAAGGCTTCCGAGGTGAACGGGCACGAAGATTACGTGCACCACGGCCACAGTCGTAAAATGAAGGAAACAAAAGGTGGAACGACGTCGCAGTCACCATTATACAAGATTCACAGATAGCGCCGCGAAGGTCTCTATAATGTGTTCGACCGTTGCCGCCACAGCGTTAGCTACTCTGAACGTAGCTTAATCAAGATGTAGTAGATTGTACAAATTCAGAAGTTTTCTATTCTTCATTTTTTGTCTGATCGTGGCTATTTGCGAGAACGTCTTTATCGCACAGCCTGTCTCACCTTGAACCATGCGACGACGTTGGATAACGCTTACCTCAGGCAATGCATGACATGACCTCCGTCCAATACACTCGTAAGGCGCCTTCCGAGCGTGACCGCAGCCGGTTCCTATATAGAAACGAGATGCTATCAAGATACGGAGCTGCGATTCAAGCTATGCCTCAATAACGCCCGAGTCTTTATCTAAGCGTCACCCTGCGCCTTTCTGCGCCTTTCTGCGTTAATTTCTCAAGATCTCAAGCATCTCGCCGGAAGTTAACCCCTATTTGCAATGTATCCAATTCGCGGCTGTTTGCTGCGTCGGTAAATATAGTACGCACGCACGGCTCTGCTGCCGAAGTCTCCTGCATTTCCCAGATGCCGCCCTAAAAATGCTGAAAAGTCTTGCAGCACACAGCTTTCCACTATCTACGTTCGGGAGTGAAAACTCGGGCTTTTTGGACTATACTGCAGCAATGCTGCGGGCATTAACCCAAAAAACACGTGTAAAGCCATAAGTCCGCCCAGTGTCTATAGACGCCTCTGTAGACTTCGCTGAACAAATGTCTGTACTAGATTAAAGCAGCAGTCTTGGTCTGTCATACGGGAAACTAAGTAGCGTTAGAAAGACAAGAGAAATATCAATGACAAAACACGAAGCTATTTAGCGCCTTCAGCCCTTTAGCGCCTTTTGCTGTACGTCGTTCTTATATCTGTCCCTGCCTTTTAACCGTGCTTATGATCTTAGTCTAGGTTTTCTATAGGCAGACTGACTAAATTTTCTATGAAGAAGCCCTGGCAAGAACAAAAAAAAAATTGTGCTGGGCTCAATATATACGCCCTGAGTAAGAGACGCTAGCGTAAAGTTGAATGCTTACGAATCTTTATAGATTGTATGAACAAAAGAAAAAGTTAAAGATTTGGTGCCGCTTGAAAAAGAGAACGGGAGATACGAAAAATTAAATTAAATTATGAGGTTTTACGTGCCAAAACCACGATCTGATTATGAGGCACGCCGTAGTGGGGGACTCCGGAAATTTGGACCACCTGGGGTTCTTTAACGTGCACCTAAATCTAAGTACACGGGTGTTTTCGCATTTAACGGGAGATACGAATCGCTGCAATTCCGTTACGGGCTTTCTCTACATTGACAAAGAATTCGTATCGTCAGCGTCTTGGTCTTCACGTGCGTCTTTTTTTTTTTTACGTAATGTCTTCCGCCGCGGCTAAGCTTTTGCTATAATCGTCCGTGTTAGCGTTAGCGTTTTCGAGCGAATTATGCAAGATGAGGGAATGGCGGGATAAATGGCGCATGACTGAGCTACTTATAGGATTCAATGTGCGAGGCTCGCGCGCGTTGTCTCTACGGATGGGACATATTTTAGACTGTTATTTAAGAGTGAGTGAGTGAGTGAGTGAGTGAGTGAGTGAGTGAGTGAGTGAGTGAGTGAGTGAGTGAGTGAGTGAGTGAGTGAGTGAGTGAGTGAGTGAGTGAGTGAGTGAGTGAGTGAGTGAGTGAGTGAGTGAGTGAGTGAGTGAGTGAGTGAGTGAGTGAGTGAGTGAGTGAGTGAGTGAGTGAGTGAGTGAGTGAGTGCGCCTGCGAGCACGCGAGCTTGTGTGTGTGTGTGTGTGTGTGTGTGTCTACTACATCTTGATTAAACTACGTTCAGAGTAGCTAACGCTCTGGCGCAACGGTCGAACACATTAGAGAGACCTTCGCGGCGCTATCTGCGTCTGCGCGTGCGTGCGTGCGTGCGTGCGTGTGTGCGTGTGTGCGTGTGCGTGTGCGTGTGCGTGTGCGTGTGCGTGTGCGTGTGTGTGTGTGTGTGTGTGTGTGTGTGTGTGTGTGTGTGTGTGTGTGTGTGTGTGTGTGTGTGTGTGTGTGTGTGCGTGCGCGCGCTCCTTCATTTTATTCTGAAAATAAACTCATTTCAGTTGAATTCAAGGCGAATCCATGGAGGCACAAGCCCTTAACAAAAGTGTTTGTCTATATTGTTCTGCAATCAAGGCATATGAATAGTCAAGTTTCGCCTAAATGAAAAGCTTTTTGTAGGAAGCTACGAGGTGACTTCAGTGTGCGTGACTTGAGAAGCTGCTGAAATATCTATAGGCATAGAAGTCCTTGCATTGAAAAAGCTATCCACCAACTTCAATATGCAGCCACATGGCACTATGAGAGCACTAACATTTCATGCTATAGGTACGGAAGGGGATGATGAATAGCTGAAACAAAAAAAATTAAAAAAATAACGTGATTTTATATATACCTGTGCAACCTTTTGGAGGTGTTCTTGCACAGCATGTGAACGTTGTTAGCAGAATATTTTGCAGCAAGTTGTCTTTATGCAATATGAAAGCAAAGGAAAATAGAAAAGGGGAGGATTCGCAACCTCTCCTCCTCAATAGAAAACGAGCTCAACTGTTCGAATCAATGTTTCACAAACATTTCTCGCAAAATGCAGCCAAGCATAAAATGAACCAAGACTGCATAAGAAAACAAAAAGAAAGGGGACAAGCAATATCAAAAGCTAGATATACATAGCCAGTATTTGCAAACTAGGTCAACGCTTTTCTTTTTTTAGGTTGCTCCGGTGCCAGCTACGCCTCGCCAGTGCTTACATCATAGACACACGTGGTGTCTACATGTCGCTTGATGCGTATACCCATCAAGCCGTTGCGTTCCTGCCGGCAGGTCAGCCAGCGCGCCCCGTTCGTTTCCAGTGCAGTTACGGGCAGTGACAGAAGTCGAGACACACGACAACGGTTCCCGAACGTGACAGCCCTGCCGTCCACGTAGGCACCTGGAGTTGCGATTGCATCGTGTCTTCAGAAGGACGAACCGCGACCCTGGGCCATATCAAGGGATACCCAGTGTCTGCTGTGCCAAGAACGTCTGTGAAGCGGAGCCTAGTGATCTACTCGAGCTGCTCGTTCGTAGCCAAACTTATAAAATCTGCACGGGACTCCTGAACGCTGCCCCCAAGCCTTATTTGTCTCTTTCTTGTTACTGAACTTGGTTAGGTCACAGTACTCATGTCGTTTTAGGCAAGCAAAAAAGAAATAAACCAAAGAATACGCTTGTTTCGAAGTTGTGCAAAGGTGGCATAAATTTAACTGCCTGCGGTGAAAGCCGCGATAACCGCGTCGTCTAGTTGTGGCTCTACCAAGGCGGCTTCTACGGTCAGTAGATAAATCGCCGCGATAAAGCTTTCTTTTTTATTCGAGGCGAAACCAGATCGTCGAACCGCCACCTTGCGCGGGATTTCGATCACTGATGAGATCTCTGGTTCACTGCCCATACGATCGTCGACGCTGTTTCGTTCACAGTTAAACCCAAGCCTCGCGTCAACAGTGCCCTTATCTCTCAAGGTCAGCTGTTGCGTAACGATTAGCCGAAAGCACGGGCAAGTAACCAAGCGCGTGACGGGGGTGAAGGAATTGTTTCGGTACGTACGCTATAGACCACGAGGATGAAATTTTGTGCGTGCGCCAACTGTTCGTTATTTTCTTGCCTCGAGGACAGCCTGTGGCCTCGATATACGATGTCGTATTTGGGAGTGAAGTACATCAGCACCTCATTCGAACGGACTTACAGGGACCTTAAGAACGTGTACGTTCAAGGGAAGGTTGATTGACGTGAGGGCGTTCATACAGGGTATTACTATCACCGAGCAATAAGGCGTCCCCTTCTCCTGCGTACCTTAGCTTTGTGTCGGTTTGTCGCATTACTTTGCGTAAAATGCATACTGCGCGAAAACAAACTACTTCTCCTAACGCAGGTCTGGTTTTCAGCCATAGAAGGTCCGTGCTCAGCTTCTGGCCAGCCTTTTAAACCGGCATCCAGTCTAACAATGTCATGTACCATGCTCCTTGTCCGGAAATTTATTGTCTGTTTATATATTGCTTCCAGTTTGTCACGTGTATGCATATATTGATGCCATACTTCTTTGCGTTTGGTGACGCAGTGCACGTCTATCTCTTGGAAACATGCACCGATTGGAGATAGTTCTCTTGCCGTCCACGTTTGGCCGCTGGCATCGTCGAGTCTGTGCAGCAACTTTTTCTCCACGATACTCGCTGTCTCTGACCTTGATGCAGAAATAAACGTTGGCGATGGTCGACGATCAGATCGCGAAAGAGATCTTGAGATTGGTAACACAAAACAGACAGTATGTGAACGTGGTTCCTATCGCTTTATATTTGCCCTATATTTTTCTCCGCATGTTCAATGGTGGTTATGAATTATACCATTGCGAAGTGCGCGCGTGGTTGTGAGTAGTCACGTTCGCCTCAATGGCGACGAGAAAGACGAACATTTCTTTATTAAAAGCTAAGAAGCTGAGATGACCAACCTTGCATAAGCGTCAGGAGCCACCAGTATGCACCTACGATTTACAAAATCGTACGATTTGCAACAAGAAAGGTGTAGTAGTTGCCTGGCTAATACGGCTACCAAAACAACTAGATAGACTGCGAATGCCTATAGCCTACAATAGTACTAGAATGGCGACAAAAACAAAACAACATTTATGTTTATGGTAATGCAAGAGAAGACAAAAGAGAAGAATGTGCAACCACGCCGTGGGAATCTGCAAGAAGAATGAAATCAGAATGCTGCAGGAAGAACGAAATCTGTTTTTTATTGCTTTTCAGCAGAAAAAAAAAGCAAAACTTGGGACATCTGGCTGTCCCTAACGGGTCAAATTAAATTTCGGCATTTTTACTTAAAAGATAGGGCCTGTACGGCTAAATTCGGGACAGTCCGACACCCTACTTATACTGCCACTCTTACACAGTGCATATTCTATAGAAATCTGGTCTCTACCCGCGATCATGTCCCTCCAAAACAATATTCATCTTATCCCATCTGCCGAATGGCTGGTATTATTCACTACATAGATCAAGAGCACTTGGCCGCTTACATCAAATCATCAATGGCCCAAGCGGCTAGAAAGCCTTTGGATGGAAGTACTCAATCTCTTACTAACATATAGTAAATTTAGTTTTCTCTCTCGCCTTCTCATTTGCATCTTTTCCATTTAGTGTAAGTCTCTGGATAGAAAGGTCTGTCCTTAAATGAGGTTGCTGATTCACTAGCGAAGGCTTCCCGTTAAGTCCCGTTGTTTCCTTTCTCCCGACGTGAATTTTCATTACTATGGTGAGGTTTTGAAATTTAACCTTTATGATTGCATTACCAAAATTTAAGCTAGTCTCTTCTCATGACTTCCAACGTATATATCTAACTTGCAGCTCTAAAATCTGCCCAATATGATAGCTCAACTACGCTGTTATCAGGCTTCATACACCGTGTTCCCGCTCTAAATTCCTGTCTTCTAATCCTTTTGTATGTCTAATTTACGTTACAGTTAAACTGTTATAGGCACAGATCTGGTCTAAGGATTTCCACTTTGCAGTCATCCTTCAATTACCACAAAACAATTTATATTTTTTGCTGATTCTATCACCCCTTGTCTCCCTCTTTGAGATGAAGGAGTTAAGAAATTCCCCTCAGTCGATCGGCATTATGATGATGATAATGATAATGATGACTACCTTAAAGACAATGGTACCTACCTACTCAGGGGAATTGCAGCAGGTCGTTTGCATGAATGTCCTTTGTTTTTGCACTGTCGTTCATGATCACAATCACACGAGTGTGAATACCCATATCAGTGATCACCTTCCAATATTTTGTTTACAACGAAGGTGTAAATGGTTAGGCGCAACCAAAATCTGTCCGTCCGATGTGCGCAGAAACTGTCATCATCAGCAATTAGTCGAGCGTCATCGTCTTCTTCCACAGCTGGCTGTCCCTAATGGGTCAAGTTGAAATTCGGCAGTTCAACTCCCGCGTTCGTCGTCGTCGTCTTCCAAAGCTGGCTCCGTTGCCGCTCATCATGCCAGCGTAGAATTTCACGTCCCTTCTGTCGTCGTTATTGGAAAGGGGGGGGGGGGGGGGGGGGGGGGGTTCATGACCAAATGTTCATTTACAACACGCAAACACATTTTTTCACAAGCGGTTCCAGATGTAATGTGCACAGCCCAAATAATTTTCGTGAAGCAATGTCGCAAATGAATTCATCAGAACTGATGCGTATACCACAGACCCAGAAATTGCTTATGAATTTTTTTTGCACTAGATTTAAGTATGCCTATGAAGAATGCTTTAAGTACAAGGTAGTTAAACCTGCACGCAAAGACAAAAAAACCACAGATCAATGAAACTTGTACTAATGAAAATCCCGGCAAAAATCGCCTGGAGAGAGAGAGAGAGAGAGAGAAGAGACTTTATTTGCACCCGTCAACTAGATGACGGGGTAGAGGCTTCAGC
>NC_051155.1:138627272-138634910 GCF_013339745.2 Dermacentor silvarum
AATTATTAAGTTTGGGTACGTTAAACCGCACAATTAAATTTTCACCACCTCACAGGATATGTTTGTTCGTTTTGTTTTGTTCACGGCTACGCAATGATAACAAACGTAAAATACAGGAGGGCACTTGGTTCCTTACATTCTTTTTCGGGGTCGTCATTCGCGCTCCGCATACATGCGCACGCCTTCAAGCTTCGCATTTCTCGCCGTCGCGAAACATTGTACGCGACTTCACGCCGCGTTCACAGGAACCGCACACACAATGGCTCCCACGCCACACATTGTTTACACAACGATTTCTCGTCTATGAGCTCGCGGCACGCCAAGTCCGGGTGACGTACGGAAAGTGTTGCTAGCTCCAGACAGCGCACCGTTTCTTCGCCCCTGCGTAACGGGTCTGACTCACTATGGATCCGTCGTCCACACAGACGCAGCCCACGCGCGACGTGTCTCACATCCGCTCGCGTTACGCGTGGCTGCACGATATCGTTCATTGTTTGCTCGGTACGAAACTTCGCGTTGTGAGCTCGGCGTTGCAGTCGAAGACACGCGGCACATCGTACGAAGCGTGGCATTTGTCGAATACGGTGGCAACAACGACGCAGTGCGACTGTGTCATCGATGCAACGCCGAAGCAACTCGGGCTGCTTTCTGCATATGCGGGGTGACAATTTTCTAGGTTTTCCGGAATTTTTCGAAATATCGCCCGTTGCAGCTAACGTAATTCTAGTTCTTGAGCTCAAATATTCAGAGAGGCGAACATCACTTGCCCGAGAAAGCGAAACACATATTCAAATTATTAAAAATTCACTAATTAACTTCGTAATTATCTTATGGCACATACTGCAATTTACGAATTGTAGCCGGTGAGTTTGCAAGGGTCTCCACTAAGAATGAATTTCCAGAATGACAGCAGTTTGGAGATATGTGCCATCAAACTCACCGCAAAATGCACTGTTGTTCTACTTGCTTTTTTTTTTTAAACGCTCTTTTATGCATTGAAGCACAAAAGTAACTGGAACGCCCATGTACTTCGTCCCATATATCTTGGGAAATAATATCTCGAAGCTGGGGTCATCCTGGAGATTCATTTCGAATGAATACGTCTTGCAAACTCACTTGCTGCAATTCGTAAAATGCAATATGTGCCGTAAAGTAATTATTCAGTTAATTAGTTACTTTTTGTTAGTTGAATGTGTGTTTAGATTTCTCGAGCTAATGATGTCCTCTTCTTCGAATAATCCAGCTCAAGGACAATAATTATGCTATCTGTTACAGGCGATTTTTAAAAATTCCTGAAAACTTAAAAATGATCCCGCCGTATATGGCTGAATATACGTAAAATGTAGCGAAACGATGGCTCTACACAGATTAGTTTCTACAGGTGGATTCTCGTGACTCACCTAATGGACGTTTTCAGAAATAAAGACGACGTATTCAGTTCCTCCGCTTATGAACAAACACGTGAGCAATACAGCTGAACCCTCGAACGCCTTTATTCACTTTTTACAGTGTGTTCACTTGGGCTGCATATTTTTAAACACCGTGACACAGGACGGAGCGAAAATAACCACAGGACAGAGCACTGTGTCCTAGCTTGTCGGCCGGAGTCCGGCCTTCATCAGGAAATACTTTTTCACGAAGACTGAACCCCGGCAGATTAGGTTCAGTGATCTGTTTTGCTTTCTTCATTTTTTTCTAGTTTTTTTTTTTCTTGTGTCCTACGTCGCGTTGTTTAAAATTATGCTGTTTATTCGCTTGTATTTTCCCTTTCTTTTTCTTTCCTTAGTTTGATCACTGGGATGTCTAAGTGCATTCCCGTAGGTCGCGTCAAAGTTGTACCACCGAAAGTTGATTCTCAGAGTGAGCCAGTAAACTGACTCAAGCAGCTGCGAAATTGGAGTCGGCGCACCACACTCGCCGGCTGTCTCCACAATTGGAGACTGCCGGCGGCCACGCCGCTGAGATGATGTCTGTTCGTGATCTTCGTCGGGTTCCTTCGGCGCCGCACAAAATGAAAGGAAGGATGACTGCGGCGTCCCGTCTGCGAGTCGGCTGTCCGGAAAAAAGCCACATTTCGTCACGCCTCGTGTTCCGGCAATATATACGGAAGCCTGGAAACGCACCATTGTTTCAGTGCGGCAGGAATGTCCGCCTTTGTTCTATGGTGCGTCTGCGGACGAGTGATTTCCTCTCCTTTTTTTCTCATTTTTTTTATTTATTTTTTTCTAACGATAACTTACTGTGCCAGCGTCGCCCGTGGCGTTTCCACCGGAGCATAGACGTGTGCATCCATCTGAGCTATGTCTGAGCTCAGCGCAGCGTTTCCAACCAAAAATGCTGCGTTTGCATGCGTTTGGATGCCTGCGCGCATGCGCGTGCAATTACTTGCGAACATAAAGCACTTAACTGCTCTAAAAAAATGCCGGGACACAACAGAATTAATCCCAAATAGTAAAATGTGTTGTCCAAATCGCATCCAATAGCCGTAGCGGTGGATCAGTCGCTATGGCGTTATGTTGCTAAGCACGAAGCCGTGGATTCGTTTACACGCCGCGGGGGCCGCATTTTGACGGGGACGATAAGCAAAAACACTCGTGTATTTAGTTTTTAAGGGTGCTTCGAAAAAACCCCAGGTGGCCGACGTTAATCCGTATCCGTTCATTACGGTGACCCTCAGAACTCACCCACCATTTAGTGTCGGGGAGTTATATCCTGCAATTTAATCAAAACTTAAACCACACCCCTAAGCGACCGCGCCGACGAAGTAGCAGAAGTCAACTCGAGGGTTACATATGCTTTGTGCAGGAACTGCAAACACGTTATGACTGTTATGTTATTGCTAAAACAATTATATGGACACTCCAGGCGCATTTCTGCCATCGGCGTCGGCGTCGCCGTGATGATAGAAGGGCGATATAACATCGTCGCCGTGCGCCGTATGTTTTGGACAACAGCTATACCAAAGAAAAGCAGCGATGTGGCCTTTTGAAGCAGCTGTGCCAAATCATAGCAAAATCCGTGTACTGCCCATGACCCCCGCGGCGGTCGAACAACTGCAGGACCGGATTCCCTCTTAGCAACAGTTGCATGAAACTGCACGCGCAATGCATGACCTCCGACATTCACGCACGCGCGATCGCGGAGGCTATGCTTTGCGCGACGACGTTTGCGCACGTGCTAATTACTGCTCGTGTGGTAATCCATTAGACCAGAAAACAGCGCCACGTGTTGTTCTTTTTCGAATTTGATGGTCCGTGTCCGCGGCCTCCTACATATGCGCTCTGTGTCATCGGCGCCGAAATTCAAACGAAAAAAAAAAAATGCAGCCGCAAGCATTCTTTTAACTTTATCAAAGCTGAGCGATAAGGCCGCGTCGTTAAAAAAAGCCGGTAGATCGCAAGCCCTGGTGAGAACTATATGATTTACGCGAAGCAGGGACCGGGCAGCCTAGCCAGTTATCGAAACGACCATTGAGAGCACCAAGGCGTAGGCGGGGCTGTTTCATGGCCTACATGACACACGTGTCCATATTCATGTCATGACATATCATTTATGTTCGTCCATACACTCTTCTGTCATAGTATGCCAATTTGGTACAACCAAGTTAACGAAACGACCCTGAGAGGCACCAAACGTAGGCGGCTAGATGATAGATAGATAGATAGATAGATAGATAGATAGATAGATAGATAGATAGATAGATAGATAGATAGATAGATAGATAGATAGATAGATAGATAGATAGATAGATAGATAGATAGATAGATAGATAGATAGATGATAGATAGATAGATAGATAGAATAGATAGATAGATAGATAGATAGATAGATAGATAGATAGATAGATAGATAGATAGATAGAGAGATAGATAGATAGATAGATAGATAGTACTCTCAAGTGGCTAATGTTCACCAAGAAAGGCTTCGCATTTAGAACTGGCATTAGCTGGCTCGAAAATTGCTCCGTGCTTCTTCGGCTTCTTGTTTATTACGCTGCTCCTACGTCGTATATACCAGTATTTGCCCACTATCGCACGTATTCAAAAGGGAAGCCCTTTTTAACTTCGCCCAAAAACTGTGCGGTGATTGACCAGTTAGCTGTAAAGTACTAGTAAAATACCTTGAATGTGCAAAGGGTAACATAAGTATTTTTGGTAAGTGAGGTTCTGTTTCGCACTGCCGCACCGTTGTCAAACTGAACTGTGTGAATTTCGCCGACCGTTAGTATTCATTATCCTCCCAATTTACTTTTCTTTTTTCTTTTTTTCCTGTGGAAGGCAGAGAATACAGTATCCTCGCAGTAAACATTTCAGGATTCCTTAAGGGTTCTAAATGGAATAAAAGGATGGTATTTTGTTCTTCTTGTCCATGCGTGTACCCCCCATTACACCTATTCAGCACCCACGTATACCCACTAGTACTCCATAATAAGGGTGTTTTACATCACTGTGACATCTTCTACCTCCGTCTCTCCACAGCAATTTATTTAAAACGCGAGAAGTGAAAGCAGACGTCCAATTAAATGTAGCACGAAACTACAAGAAAAAATCGCACACATTTCTTGGAAGGATATATAGGCTCGCAGATGAAAAAGCTGTTCAGGGGGACAGCAGGTGGCAGCGTGAACTAACCGACAATTCGAAGCACAGAAGCACGGTTTAATTAGAGATTTGATTGACATAGACGTCCAACGCCTTAAATCAACACTCTGGCTGTGAGTAACGCCATAGTAGAGGACTGTAGATTAGTTTTGACCACCTGAAGTTCCTTGACGTTATCCGCAAGGCTCGGCACAGGAACGTTTTGTGCAATCCGCCCCTATTGGAACGTGACTGCCGCGGCCGCCAGCAGAACGCCATAACGACTGAGTGGTATGCGACGCCGTATGATTAATAACCAAATTTGCTTTACGAGGACGTGCAAAGTGTACTTAACAGAATAAATTATTGCGTTCGATGTCTCGATGATACCCAGTGGATTGCGAGGGACATCGTAGTGAGGGCTCCGGGTTAACTTTGGCCACTTGAGGCACCCCAAGCATGAACCCGGTCGCTTTTGCATTCCGACTCCATCAAGATGAGCTGGTCGCCAAGGCCGGGAATCGAACCCCGAGTTTAAAAAAAGAAAGATACATTTGGTGTTTTTACGTGCCCAAACCACGATCTGATTATGAGACACGCCGTAGTCGGGGGACTCCGGATTGATTTTGACAACCGGCAGTTTTTTAACGCGCACCTAAATTCTTAATACGCGAGCTTTTTCTGTATTTTCTTTTCTTTTTTTGCATTTCGCCTTCTTCGAAATGCGGTCGCTGCGGCCGGGATCGACCCTGCGACCTCGAGCTCACCAACGAAACGCCATAGAGCTCCTGCTTTGCCTAGGGGGCGCTGCGAAAATGGTGCTAAAGAGCGCCCTCTGTCCTGAACTGGGTATATAGTACCAAGCTTGGTCGTCTGCTTAGGAAAGCACGTTTAAATATGGACCCGCTACTTTCGGTTGTGTTGTACCACGGCCTGCAGCGAATATCATGCGCCGAAGATTTTTTCAAGGGTGGCACGCTGCGAAAGGCAAGAAATTATGCAACGCCAAGTAAGGTGTGCGCCGTTCAAGAAATAAGCGGCGAAGTTTAGGCGTGGTGCCAATCGCAAGTGAAGCGATCGAGTCGCGTACGAAGGTGAACTTCAGATAAGGTTTGCACGCTGCTAGATGGCAGGCACACAAACACGAGGAAATACTTGCAATAAATGAATCACAGCAGCGATAAGTAGACATTACGTGTACGGAGCTGCTCGAGCGCACGACGGTACTGCGCCGCGCCGGCAGCGGGTCTTTCAGCACCGCCGCGATGTACGAACTGCTCGAGCGCAAGACGAGCAGACGCTCCGGCGGGCCTCCATGCACTCTTTGTTGACTACATGGCGCTAAACAAGTAGTCATGTCTGCGCTGTAGTAGCGACCATCGGTCCCTTTAGCAACTGATAAATAACTGATGCAATATATATGAGCTCGCAGTAACGTAACGTGCTAATGCAGCGCGAGCTCGTGCGCTGCTCGCTTGATGTAGCTTTTAATGACAGCGCTCGAACATCGATGTGCTGTAATCAGTAGTGACTTGCTGCGCTGCCTTAACGTGTTGGCTTGAGGTCAAGGCACATTTAACTCTCAAACCTGTGCTGCTCGTAGTGGGGTAGTGAAGTTATCCAGCGCGCCCGATGCTTCGCTGCGTGAGGCCTTGGAGAAAAACGGAAGAATCTATGTTGGGATTCAGGCCTCTTGCTCGTGACCGTCCACGACAGCAATGCAGTAACGACAATGCCGCTTTTTTGAGGATGAGCTCTCGGTCGGACCGGCGTCGCCAATTCCTTCTGCTTCCAGCATTACGTCCCACGACACACGGAGAGTCCGTTTTCGTTAAACTATATAGCTGCGGCCAGCTCGCAGCGTGGTCGCCGTGGTCTGTGAGAAGTGACGACCTTTTCGCACTCGCAAGAGGGCAGAAAAAAATGCGAATCGACGCAAACTCGGCTAGAAACGTGCTTCGCCACAGCCAGTGCTCAATACTACCCAAGCTGGTACTACCCAGATAACTATACATCAACTCCAGTGCAAGAGGCTCATAACCACTGGGCTATACTGCGACGGTCGAAGCCTCGTCGTCGTTCTCAGCAGCGCAACGCCATCAGACAGTGAGCCACCACCACTGCGGGTGCAAAGTGTACGCTGAGGATTCACGAAAAGGGAAAGATGGCGTCCGCCTGAAGTGGTATGATCGAGTCCACAATGGAGACCTGCGTGTGTTTCTTGTGTAACTTAATCTGTACCCCGCAACATCCGTCGGTAATATTCCTGTATATGCAGAGGTAGAGCGGTTCGCCGCTTTCCGCTGCCGTCGGTCGCGCGTGGCGAGCACACTTTCCGGTGGCGTGTCCGACGTCGCGCGCGCGTGGCACGACTCTTGTGTTTGCTCAGATTAGCGCACCGACACCGCTGCGGCAGCACGCCGAGCGCGGAACGCGACGCTTGCTCGCGCGCCTCGGCACGCGTCGGCATAACGCGCCTTCTTTATCGCCGCCGCTGCTTTTCGTCTTGATATTTTTCTTTCTCTATATATCTCGCTTTGTCTGCCGAGATCTCCCGGTGCTCCACGCATACTCGCGCACGCGAGCTCTCTCGTATTCACGAGATAACGGGTGCTCGTGCACTCGGAACGCGGTGACAGGCGATGGCTCTGCGACAGGGGCGTTAAACCCCGTTTCTGCATGGTGCATGTTGTCTGCGATTCGCACGTGTCGAATTCCAGCTTGCGGTGTCTTCCGTACCTCGCGCGTGCGTAATCAACGAAACGGCAACGCTGAACTCTCTGCGAAAACGCAAATGCGTAGGAGCCACTGTAGCGGTGGAATCATATAATAGGGCGGCTCGCTCAGACCTTATCGCATTAGCAAATCGGTTGCCGGGGTACTGGGATTCGAACCTAGTACTCCGTAGAGTCGATGCTAAACTTGATTGCGATTTCGCATCACACAAATAGCAGTCTGCGAAAAACGCACTCCAAAATGCACCATGTGAAACGTTCTTTACACCCTCCTGCACTTTGGGTCATTACCTACCGGCGCTGGATTGTGTGTTGTGGATTTA
>NC_051155.1:138635010-138640010 GCF_013339745.2 Dermacentor silvarum
AAGAAAGAAAGAAAAGAAAGAAGAAAGAAAGAATAAAAGGAAAGAAAGAAAGGAAATCACCAGCCCCTCCCTGTCGTGAAAATGGGTGTAAGCGAAGGCTTGCGTGTGTGTACTTGACCTACTACTTTCCCTTCTCTTTCCTACTACTTTTCGTTCCCTTTCGTAGTACTTTTCCGTCCCTTTCCTTCTACTTTTGTTTCCCGTTCGTACAACTTTTCCTTCCATTGCCTTGTACGTTTCCTTCCCTCGATGTATACATTTAATAAACGTTTATGTTATATTACCTCGACATGTCGGGAACTTTTCGTTACCCTGACGAAGGTCAGATACACACACACGATAACTTACCCCCATTTTCTCGACAGGGGAAGGGCTGGTGAATCTTTTTATGATTCTTATCTGTCTAAATTGAAGGAGATGTTGATGCCTGTTGGACACACACACACACATGCACGCCCACGCACGCACGCACACACACACACACACACACACACACACACACACACACACACTCACAAAACGAGAAAAAAAATCACTGATGATTACGATAATACCTAATGCGAAATTTCAGCGCAGCTGTATACGGGTTTTCATTTCACGATATATTGGCTGACGCGGACATTCTGTCTCGTGCGGCACGTAGCAAACGGAACGAAGTGTGGTGCGACTGCCTCGCTAATCGGAAGACTGCGAGAGGCGGCGTGTGGGTGACGCGTGGGGCACGATTCACAGCAGCCGCCGAAGACAGACCTCCGCTCATGCAGCGCCTTGATTCCATACAGACGACGCGCGCTACTCTGGCGCCATCTCGTAGCAATCGTCGCCTCCCGTCTTGCGCGGCACTACGCTTTTCTTCTCACGCTTTCGCCATACCCTCCTCTTCCGCTTTCCTCCTCGTGCTCTCTTCGCCAGCACTGTCTTTCATCTCCCGCTGCGCTCCGCGTTCGCCATCATCTTTCGCTGTGTTCGTTCGCTCGTTTACGAGGGACAACGCCGACGCTCGCCGCAGTCACGGACGCCCTAAAAGCTGCGCTCTAAAACAGCGCCACATGATTGCTGGCCGAGTATCGCGGTCATCGTACGTGCGGCAACGATCCCGATCGAAGCACGGCATTTTCCTTAATATGTAAGGAAGAAGAGCCGAGGAAGGGTTTAGTTCAGCATAGCGAAGGAAGGGTTCGTGCTATGCCATTTTACTATACTGGCGCGACAACTTGGCCACATTCAAGTTGCGCGCCCTTCGTATTGGACCCTGTGCGCGCCGTTCCGTGGTGGTTCAGCAGCAACAGGCAGTGATCACCGTGGCACAAGCACCCGGTTGGACCCCGCTCGCATGCGCCACGCGCACAAGGCAGGACTCGAGAAGAAAGAAGAAGATGGTTGGACGCCAGTTTTTAGAACGCGACTGCCGGGGCATTCTTCCCTACCGCAGTTACTTTTAGCCGTGGGCACAGGTTCGCCCTTAATAAATATCGTTGTTTTCTTAACCTGTGTTCCTCAACATCGTTACAATATATAAGCCCAACTACAGGACAGCAGCACAGTAACTTTACCAGCTAAAAACTGGTAGAGCACGCAGAAAGTATAAGGAAGGTTAGCGCCAAGGATATCCATTGGCTAAGCTTCTGGAACAGGAGACAGGTGCAAAAAGTAAAGAGAAGTGTATTAACTGAAATGCATCAGAGTGGCAGTAAAAGGTACAGTCGCGAGCAAAAGTTTGTGGAACAAAGGTGCCACGATTTTTTTTTTCTTCGCAGCCTGGGCATTCCAGCTGAAATCAAGAGCGCACGCCTACGTGCACGTGTTTGAGCAATACAACGTATTTAGCCAATTCGAGGCCGCGGAGCTGCGCTTGAATATATTTAATTTTTTTTTTTTTTTGCTGATGCTGTGGTCTCCAAACATTAGCTCGCGACTGTACGTGTCACGAAGACACCAAACATTCTCTTCCCTGCCGAGCGAGTAACAACGCTGATCGCGAGCCTATACAAACCTGCGCCCTAGTCGATTTTGTGTGCATTAAAATGACGACTTCACTATAAAGCGTGCACGCGTAAATTCATGGCGTTTGTGCGATTTACTTACGAAGTGTAGAAGTTTAGAAAAACTCGCGTAGGTTCTGAATTCTATTTCTGTTGTTATAGCTCGAGATAATTCGCCCATGATGCCAGCCTAAACCATGTAAATGTGAAGCTTTCCAGAGAACGTATTCTGCGACGATCACTTTCCGCGATAGTATCGCCTAGGCAACAGTATCGCCGTGAGGCGCGCGCTGATTGGCTGGTTGATCAAAATCGGATGAGCTGATTGGCTGGTTGAGCACTACGTCATGCAAAGGCGATGGTATCGCCGAGGCGATCATCGCAGGATAGGTCCCCAGTTTCCTCACCTTGCGTGCAGCGCTGACGTTTGAAGCTAACATGGAAACTGCATGCACAAGATGAGAGAGAGAGCAACAACTTTATTGAAATAAAGATGTATCCATGGACGCTGCAGTGCTCATAGAAGCATCCTGCGACATACACGCGTAATGATCAAAGTGACAATGCCACAAGGCTTCCGAGGTGAACGGGCACGAAGATTACGTGCACCACGGCCACAGTCGTAAAATGAAGGAAACAAAAGGTGGAACGACGTCGCAGTCACCATTATACAAGATTCACAGATAGCGCCGCGAAGGTCTCTATAATGTGTTCGACCGTTGCCGCCACAGCGTTAGCTACTCTGAACGTAGCTTAATCAAGATGTAGTAGATTGTACAAATTCAGAAGTTTTCTATTCTTCATTTTTTTTCTAATCGTGGCTATTTGCGAGAACGTCTTTATCGCACAGCCTGTCTCACCTTGAACCATGCGACGACGTTGGATAACGCTTACCTCAGGCAATGCATGACATGACCTCCGTCCAATACACTCGTAAGGCGCCTTCCGAGCGTGACCGCAGCCGGTTCCTATATAGAAACGAGATGCTATCAAGATACGGAGCTGCGATTCAAGCTATGCCTCAATAACGCCCGAGTCTTTATCTAAGCGTCATCCTGCGCCTTTCTGCGTTAATTTCTCAAGATCTCAAGCATCTCGCCGGAAGTTAACCCCTATTTGCAATGTATCCAATTCGCGGCTGTTTGCTGCGTCGGTAAATATAGTACGCACGCACGGCTCTGCCGCCGAAGTCTCCTGCATTTCCCAGATGCCGCCCTAAAAATGCTTAAAACTCTTGCAGCATACAGCTTTCCGCTATCTACGTTCGGGAGTGAAAACTCGGGCTTTTTCGACTATACTGCAGCAATGCTACGGGCATTAACCCAAAAAACACGTGTAAATCCATAAGTCCGCCCAGTGTCTATAGACGCTCTGTAGACTTCGCTGAACAAATGTCTGTACTAGATTAAAGCAGCATACGGGAAACTAAGTAGCGTAAGAAAGACAAGAGAAATATCAATGACAAAACACGAAGCTATTTAACGCTTTCTGCCCTTTAGCGCCTTTTGCTGTACATCGTTCTTATATCTGTCCCTGCCTTTTAACCGTGCTTATGATCTTAGTCTAGGTTTTCTATAGGCAGACTGACTAAATTTTCTATGAAGAAGCCCTGGCAAGAACAAAAAAAAATTGTGCTGGGCTCAATATATACGCCCTGAGTAAGAGACGCTAGCGTAAAGTTGAATGCTTACGAATCTTTATAGATTGTATGAACAAAAGAAAAAGTTAAAGATTTGGTGCCGCTTGAAAAAGAGAACGGGAGATACGAAAAAATAAATTAAATTATGAGGTTTTACGTGCCAAAACTACGATCTGATTATGAGGCACGCCGTAGTGGGGGACTCCGGAAATTTGGACCACCTGGGGTTCTTTAACGTGCACCTAAATCTGAGTACACGGGTGTTTTCGCATTTAACGGGAGATACGAATCGCTGCAATTCCGTTACGGGCTTTCTCTACATTGACAAAAAATGTCACAGTTTCGCCCTAAGGGCGAAGCAATGAATGCGATAGCAACACAGCAATGTCATACGAAGTAAGGTGAGCGGCTTTGGTAACAATATGAATTGTAGTAAACATGAGCTGATTAAGTAAGCAGGTGTGCTGCGGCGTAAGTGGACCGACATGAAGAGAGACTCGATGACCACGAGAAGGCGCGTGTGAAACGGTGGTGTTGATGAGAAGCGCTTCCCGTGGGCAGCGCGCGTGCGAAGGGACACACCTGTAGCGCTGCACTGCCGATCCGGGCAGCATTACATGTGTAGCGTGCGTTGGAAATGTGACCCGACTATTACTAACTGAATGAACAAGCGTGGTGTGAGCGCGCACAAACAAACATGAAGAGATCACACTGAATGACTGCAGACGACTGTCAAAACGCTGGCAGCAAGCATACGCCGCTGCGGGCGAAGGTACGTGCGGTCTATCGCTTCAACAGGAACTGAGCCGCGAATGCACGGCTCATAAAGGTCAGAGCCGTGTGGAGATAAGAGACGGTGCGGCGAGCGACGAGCGCGGTTGTTGGCAGAAGAAAAGTGCGCCCCCCCCCCCTTCCTCCGGCGCTGGCTTCCCGCTTCCTTGCTTGCGCGCGGGAGAGATAAGAGACCGTGCGGCCGAGCGACGAGCGCGGTTGTTGGCACAGTAGAAGTGCCCCCCCCCCCCCCCCCGCTCCCTCCGGCGCTGGCTTCCCGCTTCGTTGCTTGCGCGTGGGGGACTGAGTGCGTTCGCTCTCCGTGATAGCGTGCGTCGCAGCACGCTTGCGCTCGGGCATACGGCGCGCGGTGAAGATTTTATCTATACGGAACCTCACGGCGACGGCGACGACGACGGCGACGGCTACGGCGACGGCGACGACGACGGCGACGGCTACGGCGACGGCGACGGCGACGCCGACGGCAGAAATCCGGTTGAAGTGTCCATATAATTGCTATCGCAATAAAAATTCGTATCGTCAGCGTCTTGGTCTTTACGTGCGTCTTTTTTTGTTTTTATTGCGATAGCAATTATATGGACACTTCA